>NC_138562.1:14810473-15027973 GCF_964273705.1 Natrix helvetica | reverse complement strand
TGTATCAGACAAAGTCAGCTGTTTCCTTCTTCCTAAATGATAAGGACCAGTCCTGCAGGTGTTCATACAATCTAGGTGATCTGCAAAATCTTTCCCACAGACATTTCATGCCATACAAGAGCTCTTTCGACTGCATTTGGAATTATGCAGATGGCTCTCTAGAGGGAGAATGTTTCAATCTGTGAGCTCAAAATAAGATCAAATGGTCCCTCTGAGAAATTTCACATAATTATTTCTGTTCCTCTTGAATCTTGGCCAGAGCCAATCATGCCCATTCATTTGAAGGTTGATTAGGGGAAATGTCAGTCCTAGCTGGGACTTTAGAAGGATATGGGAAATGTGGTTTCTGCCTGATGAAGGTTAGTTTTGCTCCTACCTCTGAAAATTTGCTATAGAATGCAATATGTCAGAACTAACCTGCATTGTTTGTCTGTATTTCAATAATTTTAAATACATATTTTAAATGCATTTTCTATCTTGGCTCAGTGGCTAAGACGCTGAGCTTGTCGATCAGAAAGGTCGGCAGTTCGGCGGTTCGAATCCCTAGCGCTGCCTAACGGAGTGAACTCCTGTTTCTTGTCCCAGCTTCTGCCAACCTAGCAGTTTGAAAGCATTGAAAAACAAATGCAAGTAGAAAAATCGGGACCACATTTGGCGGGAAGGTAACAGTGTTCCATGTGCCTTCGGCATTTAGAAATGCCAGCCACATGACCACGGAGATGTCTTTGGGCAGTGCTGGCTCTTCGGCTTTGAAACAGAGATGAGCACCACATCCTAGAGTCGGGAATGACTAGCACATATGTGCAAGGGGAACTTTTACCTTTATCTTATCAGAAGGAAACTAGGCTATTAAAAATGCCTTCATTTGAAGCAATATACTCCCCAAAATCTTATGCAGAGAACAGCAAGGAATCTAATATCAGCACTGGCATAATGGCACAAAGCCAACAAGATTTGCTATAATCAGAGGATAAATAAGGCAGCTCATATATCACAGGTGCTAAATTTTATTTTAAACACATATCCTAATATTTATAGACAGTTTTTTTTTGTGCCAGATAAACTTGAACATCAAAGCAAAAGATGGAAGTTCGGTTTTATTTCCACAGGTATTCGGAAGACTTATTTTTTTTAAAAAAAAATCAGTATTGGTATATTAGACATTCTTGAACATAGGGAGAATATCAAAGCAGTAGCGAAGGCTGGAATCGCTATTTTGAGAGGAGAGTGTTAATAGAACATTTTTGCCCTATGTACTTTTTGGGTTAAGCAATGCAGTTTGAAGAGAACTCTTTTTCCTTTTTTTAAATTTAAAAAATATAAACATTCCATCTTTCCTTAAACAGCGTGTCGTCTGAGTAGAAATATCACTGTGCAATAACCACCAAAATTTACAACATCATTCACATCGATATTAATTCTCTAATTATAGTATATTAAACAGTTGAACATAGTAAACCT
This sequence comes from Natrix helvetica, assembly GCF_964273705.1. NCBI lineage: Eukaryota > Metazoa > Chordata > Lepidosauria > Squamata > Natricidae > Natrix > Natrix helvetica. Next base: position 15,026,512 of record NC_138562.1, on the reverse strand, counting down.
GATCGTTTTTCCTTCTTAATATATCTTATAATAAAAATGTGCTAAAAACATAAAATATAATAATCCTTATCATCATAATACTAACAATTACCATATTATTTATACCTCTATTTTAACATGCACTTTCTGCTCTTCTTTAATCTCTTTCTTTTATTTCCAATTTCCTTTTTTATTCTTTAACCATTGATAAAATAACCCCAATATTATATAATGTTCCGTTTGTTCTTTCTCTTTAATTGCCAGGGTTAATCTGTTCATTTCTGCACATTCTAAGATTTTCCTAATCTCATCAGTAGGGATCTCTTCACTTTTCCAATATTGTGCAAATACAATTCTCGCTGCAGTTAGAATAGAAATTGTTTGCCCTGTGTACTTTTTGGGCTAAGCAATGCAGATTGAAGAGAACTCTTGTTGGAATCAATAATTGGGTTTTTGTGTATCAAAATTGAATTCAAAACACATCTCCCTTAAATATATACTGGTTGTATATTACATATATTCCTTTTTCATGTGTCGGTATCTCCAAAGTCCTGCTCTAGACCGTGCAGGAAATGCGAAAGTTGGTGTTTTCATTTACGATTCATCATGGCTTTTTCTGTATGGATGGCTAATTTTTCTCTTATTCATATCCTTTCACTTTTCCTTATCCTTTTTTAATGAATCTGTTTAATGTCAATTTAATTGATCGCTTTTATTACTTCAATCGTTTCACAGTGAATTCCTTGGCAATGCAACTGTACGGGCAGCAGAAGTTATTATAAATAAGTTCAAGAGACATGGATTAAGTCAGCGGAGATCTATCTCTAAGAATAGAAAGCCCTTAGCATTGGCTGTAGAATTTGTGCTAAGGAATCCCAACCATGCAAAGGAATTGAGAATATTTTCAGAAGCGAAGCTTCATTAAACCATAAATGCTTAATGCTTCCCACCCAACTGTGAATATGACCGTGTCATAAGAAACTTACAAGTCAAAAGTTGAGTTCATTCCAAATATTAGCTGGTGAACTCAGCAATCCTCAAGGAGCCACTTTCTAATGTAAAAGTTGGAGGTTCTTCTGATTAGTGATATAATTTTAGAAGCAAAATAGAAAAAAAAAAGCTGCATTATAAGAGGTGATAGGTACTCATTGTGACAGTGAAACCATTTTAATTACCCTTTTGAAAATGAAAGCTGTCAAAACAAAACCCCAAACTCTCTCACGCTGCATTATTCTAAAGATGACTTGTTAATTAATATTAGTTTCACAATAGAAACTTTTATGCCAAATTACACCTTCCCTAGGTGTTAACATACCAACACCAGGATCAGATGCCTAAGTGTAGTTGTTAAGAATACACAAAGATAATTGAGCTAGCAACTATAAAAAGAATCTGGTATTAAAAATGGGTGTCTTTCGGTTGCACATCCAACGCCCATGGTGTGTTGGTAGATAAAGATGCTAAAATGCAGGGGTGAAATGCTACCAGTTTGGACCGAACCAGTAGCGAAAAAGCTACCAGTTCGCCTGAACTTGTAGCAAAAAAAGCGACTGGTTCACCCCAGCCGGTAGTTAAAAAATGCTACCAGTTCGGGTGAACTGGTATTTTCAATAATCAGCTGTGACGCGCAATTTATATTAGCTGGAATAGTCGGATGGCCTGCTTGCTAGATAATCTAAATCACATGGCCCAGTGGTTCCCCCCACCCTGCTTGCTGTTCTACTTACCTTTGCAGGTGCATTCGGTAGCAGGCTCAGCCTACCCACCTGGATGTCATCATGTCCCATTTTTGATGCTCTGCGCTTGCGCGGAAGGTCCTGTGCATGCTTGGAAGCGGCACGAAGGCACACATTTACAAACAGGTAGCGAAGGTAAGTTGACTTCACCCCTGCTAAAACGAGTTTGCGATGTATATTTCTGGATCTTGATTGTGATATGAGGTCTACTTAAAGCAAGAGAAGATCATGCCTTACTATAATTAGATCAACTGAATGTAGTCAGGTTTTCACTGGGATGTCACTTAAGATTTTCCTTGACAAGAAGACATTTTTTTACAATTTGGTATCCATCAGACACGTTAGGAATTCCGGTCTGAACATGGAGCAATGTTTGAAAACCAGAAACACTCCACTCTTAAAAACACCAGACTGGGGAAAGATCCTTAAAATTATTCTTTGTAAGAGCCTCGGTAGCACAGTGGTTAGAATGCAGTACTGCAGGCTGTCTCTGCCCACAGTCTGGAATTCAATCCTGACCAGCTCAAGGTTGACTCAGCCTTCCATCCTTCCGAGGTGGGTCAAATGAGGACCCAGATTGTTGGAGGCAAGAGGCTAACTTTGTAAACCACTTAGAGCGGGCTGTAAAAGCACTGTGAAGCGGTATATAAGTCTAAGTGCTATTGCTAAGTGCTATTTCATGTGGTTGTTGATAGCCCTATCCTCCAAGACTTTTTTTTACCAATTCCATTTTATATTTTCCAAAATTTAAACAGCATTAAAAAAACAACAACAACAACCACAGTGCACTAGGAAATGGGAGAAAAGAACCATTGGAAATGGAGAGGGGGAAAAATGACTATATAGGTTTCGGATGATATTCCTAATTACTTGTGCCACTAGGAAGAGGAAAACTTTTAACAACGTAAGCAATTACAATTTGAGCTAGTCACTATAGTTCTTGACAAACAACCCAAAGTCCAACTCTTGCTACAAACAATGCCAGTTTCTTTTTTCCTGCCCATTTCTCAAAGAGAAATATTGCCACCTTATGGCGTTCCCAATGAATTTTCTTTGAAGTAAGTTTGATAAATGTGAACCGATTGAGACGGTGGGACTATAATAGCTTCTAGAGGGCCACCAAAAAATGAGAAGGTGATGTAAGAGTGGGCTTTGCAAAAGATTTCTCTTTAGATAAAACAACAGAAATAAAGTAGCAATGAATTTAATTAAGACTTGATAAATGAGCGCCACGTATATGCGGGATAGAATAGAACACAAAGGTTTTTTTTTCCAGTAGGCCAAGAATATATTTTGGTTCCACTCCCTTAAATTCACACTGGGTTTTTCCCAGGGGTGAAATGCTACTGGTTTGAGCAAACCAGTATTTCTGATGATCAGCTATGACCAGGGGTGGCTTCCGGCTTCTTCTATTGCCAGCTCGCTTATGGACGTGCTTCAGGTGTGTGTGCACTGCATGCACAGAAGTAAAAAAAATGTTTCTGCGCATGCACAAAAACAAAAAAACAAGATGCCAGCACCTATGGCACCACTGATAGAAACGGTTCGGGTGTGTGGCCGGCTGAGTTACTACTTACTCGGCAGAACCAGGCCGTACTTGTAGGAACCCACCTCTGGCTGTGACGTGCGGTTTATATTAGCTAGAAAGCAGGATTTCCTGCTTTCTAGCTAATCTAAATCGCGGGGCAAAATGGATTCCCCCTCCCCACCTCGCTTACCTTTACAGGTGTGTTCAGTGCTCATATTGCTACCGAACTGGTAGCAAAGGTAAGTTGATTTCACCCCTGGTTTTTTTTTCCATTATTGCGATTAAAATGAAATTATTATTTATTTATTTTATTTATTTCGATTTATCAGTTGCCCCCTCTCCGCAAAGGGACTCGGGGCAACGTACAATTAAATCAAAATACAAGTGTGGCATGGAGGAGGTAACACCAATATTTAACAGTCAAGTTCAAATAAATAACAATAAATTAAAACAATTAAAACAGTTAAAAACCCCAAAATTTACATTTAAAATATTAAAATATTAAAATTGCCAGGGAGGTTAGAAAGTTCTAGTTAAGCCAGGCCGGCTAGTTGGAACAGGTGGGTCTTGTGTTTCATGCGGAAGGAGCGGAGATCCGTCGTTGTCCTGATATCTGGGGGGAGGTCATTCCAAAGGGCTGGGCCCATCACAGAGAAGGCCCTATTCCTGGGCGCCGCCCTCTGACACTGCCTGGTGGATGGCACCCGGAGGAGTCCCTCTCTGTGAGAGCGAATTGGTCGCAGGGATGTATGGGGCAGAATGCGATCCCAATGAAATGTGAACATTGCTCTCTCATTCTAAAGAAGCAATTAAGGTTGTTTTTTTTTTTTTAGGATTTTGAATACATAATGCCCTTCCTAGATACAAACAGCAAAGTTTCTTAAGAAGCACCTACAGTACACATCAATCCCCAGATAATTTGTCTATATTAAAGAGTGCAAGTCAAGTTTGCTTCTGCCATATTTTGCTGCAGAAAATCCAATGCATTTGAAATAGTACCATCCATCACCGCTTCAGATATGCTGTCCTTGAAATAATTTGGACTAGCTGAAACTTGCAGGGGTGGGGGTGGGGGGGTTACTTTTTTTTGAGCCTGGAACTGTGTAACAAAATTTAGGAACCCCAACCCAACTGTATTCCAATTTGTGAGATTTATATTCAAAGCTCCACTCAACCACAATATAGAAACTCCACTTTCACATGGATCCTAAAGCCACGCCTTTAAAATATCGCTTAAAATTCAAGTCAGTTAATAAATTGGCTCTTCCTCAATGATCTTGAGCACTCACCAGCCTACAGTATACATGGGATTACTGTCAGATAAAAGAGGAATAGTATATAAAGTACTATGAGACCCTTGGAAGAATACAAATGTAGTGAGAACAATTAATCAGTGGGATGGCTTGCCTCCAGAAGTTGTGAGTTTTCAAGAAGAGACTGGACAGACTGCCCACAGTGTGACTATGTGAGACAATCCAGGAGCAAATACAGTAAACAGATGTTTGTATTTAAATAGTGGTTTGTAGGGACTGCTGTAACCTCCCTTAGTTGGGCTTTTGGTGACTGGCTGCTGTGTCTCTTTTGTACTGTTCGTGTTTTGGTCTGTGACTGTAAATAAAGTTTAATACAAAGAATATATACATATACTCGGCCCTCAAGCAAACAGCAATCGGCAATTATAGCACGGAAGCAGACACACAGAGAGAGATACATCCCAACAGGGCCTCTTCTTATTACAGGCTCTTAAAGTGATATCAGCCCCAAAACCTTGCTGACTCATTCCCAGCTGTTCAGCTCTTAAATCATTACCCTGACAAGCCATTTGTCCAGAACGGTATGGTCTCCTACTTGAGCAAGGGATTGGACTCAAAGAAGACCTACAAGGTCCCTGGCCAACTTGGTCATTTTGTATTGGTTTGTTGTGTAAAATAAACTTCATATTTCAACTTTCATCCACCCCAATTTTAGCAACCTTCAGTTCTCAGTCTTATCTGAGACCCTTCAGTTCATACAAACTTCCTCATTGTTTTTTTCATCAACTATTCCTAATTTCATAGTTGTAAGGATTTAGTTTTCCCCATCAACATCCATAATAATTAGACCAATATAATTTTTTTGTTATAGATAACAAAATGTTTATACATTGACAACTTCTGGAGGCAAGTTGTTCCACTGATTAATTATTCTAACTATCAGGAATTTTCTCCTTAGTTCTAGGTTGCTTCTCTCCTTGATTAGTTTCCACCCATTGCTTCTTGTCCTGCCCACTGGTGCTGTGGAGAATAGCTAGACTCCCTCCAAATCACCTGATAGGGAAGGACAGAATCTAAAAGGCATATTGGCATACTTTGAATTATTATAACTATTACCTCCTCGTGATAGATGGGCCCAGAATAGACTTCAACAACAGATCTGCTCCCTCAGAGAGAAGGACTACGTCCTGACATTAGCCCCTTCTGTCCACTGCACCATAACAATCACATTCCATTTCTTTTCATTCTGCATGAATAGCTGTACCCAATTTTCTTGCTGGAACCCTGATGCAAAAGTCAATCGAAGACAAAATGCCCTGCATTCTGTCATTTTCCAAAGTTCCACCTACCCCCCTCTGGTCTCGCCGGGGAGTCTTGCTTTGCCTTCCACAATACCTCCAGTAACCAATTGTTCATTTAGTCACCAGAAACACTACAGAGGACTCATTCAATCTCAGGTTGGTAGATAGATAGATAGATAGATAGATAGATAGATAGATAGATAGATAGATAGATAGATAGATACAGAGAGAGACAAAGAGAGACAGAGATAGAGATGGGATGGAGGGAGAGAACATTGCAAGTATTTCTATTAATAATTCCTGGTGATTCTTGTGAGGTTTGTCAGTAAGGTAAAATTACAGAAATATCTCTGAGCGTGTGTGTGTGTGTGTTTGTGTGTGTTGTGTACACATATATACAACCATACACACAAATACACATAGAGGCAGGCACATCTGCGGAAAGAAAGCCAGTCAATTATTGCTATTTGAGGAGAAAACAGCTGAGAAATGAAAACCTAGCCTAGAAGAAGGAAAACATCAAGAATAATTTGCAAAATATGGTTTTTGAAACCCTTCAGAAGATGGGAAATAATTATTTTCCAGTTGCCCATTTATTTTTCAACTCTTTTCGCACATCTTGACTTGCAGCGAGAATCATAAAGCATTATTTTCTGTTTTGATCTTTTCATATATATAAAATCACAGGGCTGGAAAGGAATGCGGGAGTCCTTATACCATCCCAGAAAATGGGTCACCAAACCTCCAGCAATGGAGCCACCCACCCACCCACCCACCCACAATTCCAGGAAAGAACCTGTCCCATTGATTAATCTTTCCTGCTGTTAGGAAATTCCTCCACCTTTACAGGTTGGATCTCCCTTTGTGTTCTGACCTAGGCTTCCTGAGAAAGCATAAACCACAATCTTACAGGAACTCACTCCGTTACGCGCCGCTAGGGATTCGAACCGCCAAACTGTTGGCCTTTCTTGATCAACAAGCTCAGCGTCTTAACCACTGAGCCACTGCATTGTCTAAGACACCCAGTGAGCCACCACAGTGGCTAAGACACTCAGTTGCTAAGACACTCAGTGGCTGAACCACTGAGCCACCTCATTCTTCAGATATCTTAAAAATACATTTTGCACAAGCCGCAGGATTTCTCAAATCATCATTTCCCCCCTCCAAAGCTACAATATTTATACTTCTGCCATAATATATAGGCAAGCGTTGACATTCCAGATGTTACTGAAATACCGTTCCAAATATCACTAGGAAGAGATGCCCAATGGTGATGGAAACTGAGAACTACAGTCCATTAACATACGGCTTTCCTCTGGCAGCATTTCTCTGCCCTGACTGATTGATTGATAAACAGATGCACACTGAGATGGGAAGGCAAGTTATTCTACAAATTAGAGGCTTGGGGGGGAAAGGAAGTTTCATGCGACTCCCTCCATTTATTGCTGTCAAATGTTCTCTCTCTTTCATGGAAGTCAATGGTCCAATAAATAGGAGTGCAGATAGATGCTCAAAATACTGAAATAACTCTCAATGTTGACTTCCGTTGTCTTGCATGCAAAGCACCAATTCACCTGATCCCCTTCAAATATTAAAATAGACTCTGAATTGAAATCACTTCGCAGGAGGAGGGCCAGAAGAGGTCATGCTCCCTTTCAGAAAACTCCCTCTTCACAAGATTAACTCGTCCCAACTATTCTCTTTGTGTAACCGAGAGGATTCAAGGGCCAGTCCAAAGAGGCTGGCAATTGCACGAATATGGGTAAAATTCAGATGGTAGACAGGAGTAAGCGCTGCTTCAGGATCAAGGCGGCGACTGAAAATACATACTAGTATGGTAGTGCCTTGGTACTCAACTGCTTTTCAACTCATTGAATGTGGTAGTCAACACATTTTGATGTGAACATTTTATCCCAGTACTCATTTTTTTATTTGGTACTCAACGCATAAGCTAGAACTTGTCAGTGTCGGCTGCCTTGTGACTCACTACATTATTCCTTATGGGAAAAATGTGTTCTGTTCTGTTCTATTCCTATTCCTATAAAATTGTAATACAGGGTTGAAATGTGGGGTCCTGAGTGCTGTTTGAGCCTGGCTGTTTTCATTACCTAACAAGATAATATCATCAGTGCTGGAAGGGAGTGGGGAGTCTATTCCTATTTTCTATTCTAGTCTCTCTTCTAGTCTCTCTTCTCTCTTCTCTTCTAGTCATATATATATAATTTGTGCTGATAAATAAATAAAGGGAGACTAGTATAGATCTATTTCAAGCTATTTAGCTCTCATCAGCTAGCCATACCCTTACTGGGATTTGAACCTGGGCTGTTTTTACATCCTAGGCAGTTGTATTAGCCTCTAAGCCACAAGCTCTCCTCCCTTATTTGGGCATACCAAGTACTTTGACATAACACTAATGCTTGAGATTCGCTGCTGTGTTTCTTAAAAAAACCTATATTGCACCACTTCAGACGGCAAAATACAAAATGCAATTCCGTATATAATAGCTGTCACGGCAGATCATCCATTTGCGTAGACTAACGTATCCAAACCAGCTCAGACGCGATCCTTCCAGCGAAAGAGGGCAGCTGCCTCTTTCAGTAATTCCTCTGGTTATATTTTAATTCAAATTTTTCATTCTTTCTCCTGGATTCACAAGTCCTCTTTGGTGGGCAGAGATGTTTAGCTGATGTGCTCATGTTGCCTTTTTTTTTTGGACTATGAGATATTGACAATTCCTGCCCTTGCAGACTACCACAATATGCCCTACATCAGTAATGGTGAGCTCTTTTGGCATCGAGTGCTGAAAAGGGGGCCTGCACACTGGTCAGGAATGCAACTCGGAAGAGGAGCTGCCCAGGGGGCATGTGCACACCAGGAAATGAAATTCCAGTTTCCAGCACGCACACTTCCCAGTTTCTGATGCGCACACTTCCAGTTTCTGATGCGCACACTTCCAGTTTCTGATGCGCACACTTCCAGTTTCTGGTGTGCACACTTCCAGTTTCTGGCATGCATGTGTGATGATCAGTTGGCAGGCACCATCAAATTGTTCTGTGCATGTGCAGAACTAAAAAACAAAATGGCGCCACCCCTCCCCGGGGAACCAGCTTGGGGGTGTGGCAGGTCTGGGTCACTGGGAACTACCGGCCGCTAAACCACTACCGGTTCGGCCGAACCAGCCTGAATGGTTAAGAATCCACCACGGGTCAGCACGCACGCACACACCAGAAAAAGCAAGACTAGCTCTTGAGTTCTCGGCACTGCCGCATGTGTGAAGGCCAGCTGATCGTTGCCGAGATCAGCACTAGAAATCCGGAAGAAGCACGGGCGAGGCTGCACGTGCCAGGCGACATGGCTCTGAATGCCACTTCGGGCCCCCGTGTCATAGTTTTGCCATCACTGCCCTACATAGTGTTTTCTTTGGAGACAACGCAGAAGCTCCTAAGTGGCCCCCAGTGCTTCTTTTAAACTGGAAGTAACAGAGTGAACAGCGTGACATCATTGATCTGCTTCCAAGTCCAGGTGGAAGTACTGATTATCCCCTATAATAAAAAACCTCTATGGCTCAGCTCCCAGAAACACACAGATTGTCTTTGACGGCAGTTTTGGGCCTACAGGATCCGCAGTTTAAGGGAGGGTAATGGTTCACCATCCTTCCGAACTGTAAAGGCAGTGGAAATCTATTCAAATCTCACATTTCCTAGCTCTCTGCCCTTTAAAAGGGCATTCGGGGCTCAGAGAGTGTTCTGGGTGTGGAAGATAAAAGCTTTGGCTTTTAATTAGTTAGGGGATTCAATTGCGCTTTCTACTTTTTCCTCACAGTTATTGTAAACTACCCGAAGCGCTTAGGAAGTAGCTGGCAGGCAAAACCTTTTGTATATCAATAAATTTCAAACTGTGCCTGGCAAGATGTAATTGTGCCGCAACTCAGTTGATGAAACGTGAATCGGTTCGTGAAGTTGATGAAACGTGAATCGGTTCGTGATTAAAAAAAAATTCTTTTTTTGCCTACCCCCTATTAAAATGGCTTCGCTCTCCAGTGCTATGGGGCTGAAAGCAACAAAGAAACAAAGCCGTACGCTGATCACTGCCCAGTAATGATATGAAAGCAGGGGAGAAAAGTCGGAGGCATTTCAAGAACGAGGGAAAGCAGGAATGGCTTCATGGGATGTATTTAAAAGAAATACGCGGGCCAAAAAATTCCATGCAGTGGGGTGAGGGAAGAGGCTCCTTCCTTCCTTCCTTCCTTCCATGAGTCCTTCCTTACCTTCCTCCCTCCCTCCTCCTTTCCTTTTCCCTTTTCCTTCCTTCCTTCCCTCCCTCCCCTTTTCCTTTCTCTTTTCCTTCCTTCCTCCCTCCTCCACTCCATCCCCTTCCTTCCCTCCCTCCCCTTTTTACCTTTTCCTTCCTCCCCCCTCCCTCACTCTTTTCCTTTTCTTTCCTTTCTTCCTCCCCTACCTCCCTTTCCTTCCTTTCCTCACTCCGTTCCCTTCCTTTCTCCCTCCCCTTCCTTCCCTCCCTTTCCTTTTCCCCTCCCTCCCTCCCTCCCTCCCTTCCTTCCTTCCCTCCCTCCCTCCCTCCCTCTCTTTCTTTCTTTCTTTCTTTCTTTCTTTCTTTCTTTCTTTTTCTTCTGAAAACTCATGGACGTAAACATAAGCTTCAAGGAGAAAAATTCAGGTAAATTCTTGCAGATGGAGCACACTGTGTCGTACACCTGTTTCGCAATCAAATAGGGAAAAGAAGGATGTGTGTGAATGTTGTGACTTCTATGGAACAAGACTGGTCTTCCAAAAAGGCAGGGGTCAAGAAACAGGCCTGGCAAGAATCCTAAGAAAAGCAGTTGATTCTTCTAAGGTAGAATAACAGACTCTTGAAAGCCTGTGTCCAAGTGGCTCTGTCCCTTTTTATACCAAACAAAAACCAAGTGAGTTATTTTGAGTTTCTTTCTTACGTTTCTCTCGTTCTCAAAACTATGCAGTCTTTTTTTGCGGGGGGAATGTCCCCCTTTAAGGACTCCTTCGATCCTTCCCTGTGCCCTCCTTTACCAGCACTCGGCAAGCAAGAAAAAATAAATAAAACCAGAAGCGTCTTTTTTCAGACAAAGAAAACTTCTGAGGAACTGCAAAACAGAATTTAACACAGCGTGTGCTGGCATTATCACAGAGGGAAATGTAATAATGCTGGACTCACGTGCCGATAAATTGTACAAATAGAGTTAGCTTTGTTTCCTTTCACTTAAACATGTTGTTTGGCTCCAAATAAAACAAAAGCAAGTGGTTTCTCACCCTCCCCACTTCGCCACACTCTTTTCATTATTTTAATTCCTTTATCTGGAAAGGCAATTTCATTTATCCGCAAATCTCCTTGGCAGAAGGATAAGATAATTGTGAATCTGAAAATCCCCATGTAGGAGAAACATATTAACTGCAAAGTACCGGAGTCTTTTGATAATCATAAAACAAAAAAGTTGCTTGCTTTATTTAATCCACTGAGTCATAAGTGATTACAGGACAGAATATATTAATGTCTAACAATTTTTTGCCTCCGCCCCAAAAAATTGTACCATCTAAATTTGCTCTCATATAATTTTAGTAATGTGTGCTAAACTTTTGTCCAATTTACCAAAACAAAAAGAGAAAAAATATTATATTTATACTCATGTATAAATGAGTTTGTACTGCATTATTGTATTGTACTGCAAACGAAAGCATACAAAACCTTTGCTAGACCAATTCTCGAATACAGCCCATCTGCCTGAAATCCGCAGTGTATATTGGATATTAGTACAATTGAGCGAGTCCAGAGGTATTTCACAAAAAGCGTACTTCACTCCTCTACTCACAACAGAATACCCTACACCACCAGGCTTGAAAGTTTGGGGTTTGGAGAACCTAAAACTACGCTGCCTACAGTCTGACCTAAGTGTAGTACACAAAATTATCTGCTACAGTGTCCTACCTGTCAATGACAACTTCAGCTTCAACCACAATAATACACGAGCACACAATAGATACAAACTCAAGGTAAACTGCTACAACCTAGATTGCATAAAATACGACTTCAGCAACAGAGTGGTCAATGCCTGGAATGCAGTACCTGACTCTGTTCTTACATCCCCAAACCCCCATCATTTTAACCTAAGACTGTCTACAGTTGACTTCACCCCATTCCTAAGAGGTCTGTAAGGGCCGTGCATAAGCACACCAGTGTTCCTAGCATCCCTGTCCTACTGTCTCCATTTATTCATACCCATTTACCGTGTTCATATTTATGTTTATACTTATACCTGCTATCTTTTACATGTTTGACAAACTAAATAAAATAAAATGAAAATGAAAAGAAAGCCAATGTTTGCTCTTCTGAAGCAAACCAACAGCCATTTCCTCTACAAGATATTCCTTTGCCTAGTGTTAGGATAGAGATCACAATTCCCATGTTCGGATTACATTTTTTCAGTTTAAAGTGGAACTGCCCTCCAACATAACAATCCATGGGATAAAGCTGAATTCTCATTTGGAGTTAAGCCATAGATTGGGCCAAGCAAGCAAAAATGCCACCTCTGGCTGGCCCCAGAGTGGGGTGGGAATGGAGATTTTGCAATGTCCTTCCCCTGCCACACCCACCAAGCCATGCCCATAGAACCGGGTAGTAAAAAAAATTTGAATTTCACTCCTGAGTAGGACCCATGAAAGCAATAAATAAAGGTCTTAAATTTAGAAACACAATTAAAATAAAACGAAGCAGGAGGGAGAAGAAGGGAGAAAAGCACGCACAAGGAGGAGATGGTGGAGTGTTCTTGACTCCATCAGCATCTCTTCAAGGCCTTTTGGAAGGCCAAAAAGGGTGGGGGAGGACCCGACCCGCGGAAGGCAAGATGCCCCAGAAGGTGAGAGCAACGGCAGGGAAGTCTCTTCCTCTAGACACCATTTAACCAGATTATTTCTTTTTTCTGCATTCAAAAGCCCATTGAATTAGAAACAGCTTTGAAATGTGTACAAAGGTTTCCGCTGTGAGTGCTTTTCAGTTCTTTGACAAGGATCCCACGTTTCAATGAAGTCCGAAGGACTGTCCTCCTACTAAAAGTAAAGTAGCCACCTTGCTTTACTTCTCTTGTGTAACCCTCTTGTAGCCTTTTCAATTGTTTGGTATTTCATGACTGAAAAAAACCTACTCCTTTTGCACTATGACTGGAAGTAGTAGCCAGAGAAGGATACTAGATGCAAGATGGCCAGTTTAACCAGTGGTGGGGAAAACCGGTTGTTAACTTTCTAAGCAGTTCGGAGAACTGGTTGTTGGAAGAAATCTCCTTTTGTTTTTTTTCCCACTTTACAAGGCTAATCCTGTAAGGAAGGCAGGAAGGAAACCTTTTGGTGTTGTTTTTAGCCTAATCTTTATTGCCCTGCTAATAGAAACCGCCTCTCCGGTTAAACCTTATTAGATTGCAACAGCTAAGGTGAAGCACCCATTGACCTGAGTGGCATTGAGTTGACCACGCCCACACGGTCACATGACTACTGAGCCACGCCTACCCAGCTGGTCATTGGGGCAGAGAAACGGCTGTTAAATTATTTGAATCCCACCACTGCCTCCTACTAAAAATAAAGTAGCCACATTGCTTTACTTCTCTTGTGCAACCTCTTGTAGCCTTTGCAACTGTTCAGTATTTCATGACTGGAGGGGGAAAAACCCTATTTGTTTATTTATTTATCTAATTTATTTGTTTGTTTATTTTATATTTATTTATTTGTCAACAAGTACAAGGAAACAAGTATGGAAAACACATGAAGAAATGGCGCAAAGAAATGGATATAAATAAGCAAAGCATAACCATACACACATAAAAAGAATGCATAGAAATGGGGACAGGATGACTGGAAGTAGCCATAGAAGCATACCAGATGGGGGATGGGGGGTTTAATGATGGGTCACTCACTTCCCTGAAAGAAGATAGCTAAATTACAGGTTGAAGGAACTCTTTCAAATAGATGGATACTTTAAAAACCTGACCAGCAAGAATTTGCAGCCGATTCATGACCTGAAAATGGCTCATAGATTTGACACTTTGGCATATAGATTTTTCTTGCTTCCTGGTGACTATTTCATGCTGAGCAAGCAAGCTAGACCTGAAGATGAATGGTTGGCTTGTTGCAAAGACAAGCAGTTTCTGGGGGCATTAGCAAGGATCTGGAGAATTCCTGTGACTTCTTTTTAAATATGTTATATTTCAAATCCCCCCCCTCCCCATGTCATCAGGGTGTTTCACTCTGAGCCAGTCTGATGGAAAGGCAGTTAAAAGGGTTTTGATTGGTATGGATAGTGTCCTTGGTTTGAACTTTATTTAATGACACTTGAGCGTGTCAAAAATATACTAGAAATGAGTATATCCTGTATATTGTTCTTAAAACATACTAACTGCTTTCTTTATAACTGGAACAAGTGCCCTATTAGATTGAGATCAGCTCTGAAATGAAACAGACTCATCACTGTTCTGCTAAAGAGTCCAGCATCTCTTCTCCTCTTTTTGGCCACAATCTTTCATTTATATGAATAGAATAGAATAGAATAGAATAGAATAGAATAGAATAGAATAGAATAGAATAACACAGTTGGAAAGGACCATGGAGGTCTTCAAGTCCAACATCCTGCTTAGGCAGGAAACCCTATACCATTTCAGACAAATAGTTATCCAATCTCTTCTTAAAAACTTCCAGTGCTGGAGCATTCATAACTTCTAGAAGTGAGTTGTTCCACTGATTAATTCTTCTCACTGCCAGGAAATTTCTCCTTAGTTCTAAGTTGCTTCTCTCCTTGACCATTTTTCTCCCATTGCTTCTTGTCCTGCCCTCAGGTGCTTTGGAGAATAGTTTGACTCCCTCTTCTTTGTGGCAACCCCTGAGATATTGGAACACTGCTATCATGTCACCCCTAGTCCTTCTTTTCATTAAACTAGACATACCCAATTCCAGAAACTGTGGAAATCTTCACTGAAGCGTGCAATGGTTTGGATACACAGAGACATTTAATTGAAGCCAGCATCCCTTCCTGGGTTGTTCTGAAAGGCAGAATCTTCTTGAATACCAGAGGTCCTTCTAAAAGAGACCTTCCAGATATCTCCAGCCCATGGCTGTGTTCACAAAGCACTTAGCCATGGCATAAGGGCTTACTCAATTAACCCAATGTTATGAGTTTTACATGACACAATGAACCATGAGTTATGCTAGGTTACAAGGCTTTTGGGAAGCTTGGACTTCAGTCCATCATAAGGTTTACTTCTTCCATTTTTCCCCATTAAAGAGAAGACTCTCTCCTTGGTGGAAACACAGCATGGAGCCAGAAGGACCCAATTCAGGAATCATGCTTGCCAGTGGTGGGTTTCACGTTTTGGTACCACCAGTTTGCCCTGTGCATGTATGTTCCCTTCTGGACATGCGGCCGGTCACAAAAATGTGGCTAAATAGGACGACATAAGAGCCAGGGCTGGTGGACGGGCCCACCTGTGATTTCCGCTACCTCAAACCGGTCTGAGCCGGCTGAATATCACCTCTGATGCTTGCCATATTGTGATTTGTTTTTCAATAAAACATGGACTCAACCTTGATGAGTGGTGTAATAACGTGATTGGGAAAACCCCAGCAAAATTTGTTCCTCAGCTCTTCCTTTGAGATTTAATGAAAGCACGGGGAGCCATGAAAAAGAGCAAATCAATAGAAGGATGGGTGCAATGATTGAAAGAGGGAACACATTCCTCTTGTAACTAAATGAGTACAAAACACCATGAGGTCCCCACCAACATTCTCGTCTCCTTTGAAAAGTAGTTTTCATCAATTTTTTTGAGAACTGGAAGGGAGGAAAAAATGAGCATACTAAAAAGCAGAGACATCACCCTGCCAACAAAAGTACGTATAGCCAAGGCTATGGTTTTCCCAGTTGCAATGGATGGCTGTGAAGGTTGGACCATAAGGAAGGCTGAGCGCCAAAGAATGGAGGCCTTTGAACTCTGGTGCTGGGGAAGACTCCTGTGAGTCCCATGGACCGCAAGGCGATCAAACTGGTCAGTCCTAGAGGAGATCAACCCTGACTGCTCTTTAGAAGGCCAGATCCTGAAGATGGAACTCAAATACTTTGGCCACCTAATGAGAAGGAAGGACTCACTGGAGAAGAGCCTGATGCTGGGAAAGATTGAAGGGAAAAGAAGAAGAGGACAACAGAGAATGAGGTGGCTGGATGAAGTCACCAAAGCAGTCAGTGTGAGCTTAAATAGACTCCAGAGGATGGTAGAAGACAGGAAGGCCTGGAGGAATACATGGGGTCCATGGGGTTGCGATGGGTCAGACACGGCTTCACAACTAACAAGAACATGGACAATCAACCATCAGTAAGTTTTTTTTTCAGTGATTTCCATCAAGTTCAGACAAAACAACAACCAAATTCTAGACTGCTATCTTAACAATTCTTCCCACAACACCCTGGCAAGCAGATGACTTGTACTCCAAATAATAACTCCTCATTCCCCCTGGTCCTTACTTAATACTCATTGTTTACTTTTGAGTTAATTAAAGTTGACCTGAAAAGGGTGACATGGATTTTTAAAATGATTTGTGTGTGTGCGCTCTTTGAGATTCACACTGTATGGGGTACAAGGATGAAACCCACCAAGAATGCAGATGTGATACCTCCCAATTCTTAGGATTCCTGATAGCATAAGAACCGTCACATCAATGTTTTACTCATGGAACAGACCCTGAGCCTGGATGGAATGAGTTTAAGACAGCTTTGTTTCATTTTGTTTTTCCATCTCACACGCACATATTTATAAATGGAATCCAGCAGGCTAATTCTCACACTTATTAGATGAATCCATCTCTAGTAATACATAAGTTGAGCTAATCCTTGTAAAGGTTCCCCCGGAGTCCTTCAGCTCAAATATTAAAATATTACCAGCCAGAAATTCTCATTAAAACAAAACCACCATTGTACAGGTGATGTCTCCCTTAGAGAATGTCAATTTTGTGGAAGTAAAAGCAAAATAAGACAGCTAAGGACTGGACTGAAATTGCTTTTCGCACAGCATCATTAAGATTGTAAAGCAATCGTAGAATCAAAACAAAGACACATGTTGTGTTTGATGTAGTTTGCAAAGGAGAATACTGCTTCCTATTTTTCAAACATAGCCAAGGGATGCAAAGGGTAGAATTATATCATTTGTCCTTGAGTTGCTTGCTGTGAAAGTAGTTTTCTTAGATGACAGTGGGGCAGAAAGTTTAAAAAAAAAAAAAAGCATTCTTTAGGAAAACCACTAAGAAAGAAAGGGAAAATCAGATTAAATCGAAATGTGCAAGTTTGCCAACATTGAGGGGGAATAATGGCTTAAGCCATGGTTTAAAAATAGCATGTCTTATCACACTAATGCAAATTTAAACAAACCACCTTATGGATTTCCCCAGTGCCTTGTCCTGCTAATTGGCCTTCAACCATAAGCTGCATTTAAAAAAAAATCAGAGTGGATTGATTCATATATCACATTAAATCAGGGTCCCCAACATGGCTGATACCAACTGCCAATCATCAATAGGATTATCCCCTGTACCATTAGGCACACTGAGAATATCTCTGCTGAACAAAACTCAGCATTGGCAACTACTTTACTTTACTTTTTACTTTTATTTGCACTTATAGACCGCCCCCTCTCCCAAAAGGGACTCGGGGCGGTGTACAGTCCATACAAGAAATACATCACATGAATAATTAAATAACAAAACAGTTAAAATTGTTAAATAGATAAATAAATAGATATGGAGGAGGTTAAAAAGAAGGTTAAACTGTACAACTAAGTAAAGTATCTAAATATAATTTTAAAAACCCCTAAAAATATCCCATAAATTAAATTTAAAAACAGTTCCCCTAAAATACCAGTTAAAAAATATATCTGCCAGGAGGTAGCAGTTATGAATGTGCCAGGCCAGCTAATCGGAACAGGTGAGTCTTCAATTTTTGTCGGAAGGAGCGGAAGTCGGTGGTGGTTCTAATGTCGGGGGGGAGGTCATTCCAGAGGGTTGGGCCCATCACAGAGAAGGCCCTACTCCTTGGCGTCACCCGTTGGCATTGCCTAGTGGACGGCACCAGGAGAAGTCCCTCCCTGTGAGAGCGAATTGGCCGCAGGGATGTGTGTGGAAGGACTAGAAAGGTATCTGGCCATTAAACATTTTGCTAGCTCCAATCAGTTCCCCAGACTCCAACCTGCAAGGGATTATGGGGTAGTTAAATGTCAATGATAAAAATTTGGGGCATGGTGTATATTCTGAATCAACCTTAGAATTTGGAGTGGAGGTGTCCCTGAATTAAACCTATATGCAGCTTCCCAGTTTTAATAGTGTTCTAATTAACCCAAATCACCCCAACGATCACATATTGGGGTGTGTGTGTGTAAATTACAGCAATATATTTATGAAATGTATTGGCTGCCTGTCTTACTACAGGGTAACTCATATTTATTCCTTTTCAAGTTAATATTTTAAGCAATACTTTTTTAAACTTAATGTTAAGAGTATTGCATTGATACACTCCAGTTGTCTCCTTTTCCCACCCAGAAATGAAATGGATAATGTAACAGAAAATAGTGTGCAGTTCACTGGTTTGCAACGTCGATAGAACTTGTTAAAAGATTACATAATCTGATAAAAAAAAACAGCAAGCTTTTCTTGTCTTTTCTTCTCCTTGACAAAGGATATAGCATAACCAACTGAGGAGCAAAAATACTTCTATTCCTATGTCAGAGAAGAAAACCCTTCATCGAAAGCTGAAACACATTACACTTGGCTTCATTTGTATAAATCAATTGTTCTCCTAGACCTAGAAGAATATAAAGAAAAATGACTCCAGGGGATGCTAAGATTGCTTTGTTTTGTTTCTGTTTAATTAACTAATGACTAGAGTAATTGGGATAGTACATCTTAGCTACATCTGAATGTCTGCCTCACTCAATTAGATGTTCTTGCTAATAACTCCTGCCCTTCTCGTCCAAGGTAGCTGAGCTATTGTAACCTTTAAAAAAATTACTTCCAAGGTCCTATTGTAAGATTGATGCCAACCGTATCTTCCACTCTTCGGTTTTACTCGATGATCGATATGAACAAAATTAAGAATGAGCCAGTTTCGTCTAGTGGTGAAGGCACCAAGCAATAAACCAGGAGACATATGAAGAATGGTTACAGGAACCAGTGGCTAATTAAGGACCAACAGTTCATAACTACAAGGCAGGTGGTTAGATTCTGCGCAGCATCCCTGGGGATTCGTCGGAAACACATGTCTAATCCACCATACCTACTTTATACAACACATGTGGCAAGCCCTTTGCCCAGCTTATCCCTTTCCCTTTTAGTATTAAACTGACTGCAAACCACACAGTTTGTGGAGTGCAATTTCAGTATAGTTAGACCATGTGTAATTGACAGACTGGATTTTTATCAGAGATTTTATCTGCTATTTATTCTTTTATTCTACAATTTTTAATTGTATATTCTGGTCTACGACTGTAATGAACTAAATTTGGTCACCACACTATAAAAAAGATGTTAGACTCTAGAAAAAGTGCAGAGAAGAGCAACCAAGATGATGAAGGGACTGGAGGCTAAAACATACGATGAATGGTTGCAGGAACTGGGCATGGCTAGTCTAGTGAAGAGAAGGACCAGGGGAGACAGGATAGCAGTATTTCAATATTTGAGGGGCTGCCACAGAGAGGACGGGGTCAAGCTATTTTCCAAAGCAGCCAAAGACCAGACAAGGAATAATGGATGGAAACTGATCAAGGAGAGATTCAGCCTAGAAATAAGGAGGAACTTTCTGATGGTGAGACCAATCAACCAATAGAACAGAAGTTGCCTTTGGAAGTTGTGGAGGCTTCTTCACTTGAGACTTTCAAGAAGAGATTGGACTGCCATTTGTCAGAAATGGTGTAGGGTCTCCTGTTTGAGTGGGAGGTTAGACTAGATGACCTATAAGGTCCCTCCCAACTCTGTTAATCTCTTAAATTGATTGGTTGATTGGGTAGACAGAGTCTGGAATAAATTAGCACTCATTTATGAAGATGATCAGGAACAAAAAAATAAATTTTACAAAGAAAGATGAAAGGAACCTGGAAGGTGACACCTAAAAAAAGGACCTAAGAGAGGTAAGATCACATTCTTCAAACACCTGAAAGCATGTCCAGAAAAAAAGAACATAGAGAACTATTCTCTAATACCCAAAGTGCAAAAAACAGAGAGGGGAAAAGAGAGAGAAAAAAAACTATAGGAGGGTTAAAGGTAAAGGTTCCCCTTGCACATATGTGCTAGTCGTTCCTGACTCTAGGGGGCGGTGCTCACCTTCGTTTCAAAGCCAAAGAGCCAGCGCTGTGCGGAGACGTCTCCGTGGTCATGTGGCCGGCATGACTAAATGCCGAAGGTGCACGAAATGCTGTTACCTTCCCACTAAAGGTGGTTCCTATTTTTCTACTTGCATTTTTACGTGCTTTTGAACTGCGAGGTTGGCAGAAGCTGGGACAAGTAACAGGAGCTCACTCCGTTATGTGGCACTAGGGATTCAAACGGTCGAACTGCCAACCTTTTTGATCGACAAGCTCAACGTCTTAGCCACTGAGCCACTGTGTCCCTGAGATAGGAAGGCTAATTGATCTCCAATGTTAGGAAAAAACTTCCAAAAAAAAAAGTTTGGTTATGAAACCGTTACCCAAGCATTTACCTTGGCTGGATGTCATCAGAATAGAAGCCGAATAGCTATAAAATGGGGACATTTTAATTAGGATCCCTGCACTGTGCAGAAAATTAGAATCAATGGCTGCTTCCAAAGTTCTAAGATTAAATGCATTTAAAGGCAACCATGAAATTGAATGGATTAGAAGAATGAAGTATAGATAGGTTGTACCTGACAGGAATGTTTTTTCTTCCCATGCAAGAGAATGAGGAAGAGAAGATTGATAGATTTCGGCACTGTATTCTTTTCTTCTGCATTTGCTCTGACCGTTATAATTCTTCCTGCCCTTACTAACAATTACTATGCCTCTTAACCATAAACGTGGAATTATTGTGAGATAAATCCACCACAGAATGGATTTGGAATGGGAAACATCTCACTACATCTAAACCTCATTGACTGCCATCTGTCAGGAACGGTGTAGGGTCTTCTGCTTGTGGGGGAGGGGGAAGGTTGGACTAGTTTACCTACAAAGTCCCTTCCAACTCTGTTAATCTCATCTCAACTCCTCTATTATTTCCTTCTGGGCAAGGACACTCTTCCCACTCTAGCTGGTGATTCCACCAGATTGCATTTCCTTTTGAAGGACTTTGATGTAGAAGTCCCTCAGATCTGGTTATACCAGGGGTCAGCAACCCACGGCTCTGGAGCCACATGCGGCTGTTTCATCCCTCTGCTGCGGCTCCCTGTCACTCAAAATGTCTGTCACAACCGCCAATGTGTGACACCTGTCGGCACGCAATTTATTGAGCTTTTTGACCCCCCAGTAGGCCAACCATGGGTAAACCCAAGAAAAGTTTCAGAAGAAAACAGAATGTCTAATTCAACTACATATGCTAGTTTTGTGGTCACTCAGGAAATAGTCAGGCACCGGAAGGATTTTGTGGTTCCGGGGGGTTTTCTGTGGGAAACGGGCCCAAATGGGCTCTTTGAGTATTTAAGGTTGCTGACCCCTAGGTTATACTATCAGGCTTGGAGGCCCCAGGGGAACTATGACATTTTAAGACAGGCCCATCGTTGGAAATAACATTTTTTCTTTCTTATGCTTGGTGGTTGGTAAATTGTACCAATTTTTTCTTACTATTCTTACCGTATTTTTTGGAGTATAAGACAGAACTTTTTCCCTCAAAAATCTGGGTGCATCTTATACACTGAATACAGCATTTTTGCCTCCCAACACCCCGCCCCCTTCACGAAAATGGCCTTGCATAGCCTTTAGGAGCCTTCCAGAGTGCTCCTGGGGGCTGAGGGGGGCAAAAATGAATGAAAAACAGGCCGTTTTGGGGAGGTCTGCAGAGTGCAAAAACTTTTTTTTTAATTTGCCCCTTCAAAATCTTGGTGTGTCTTATACTCCGGTGCTTCTTATACTCTGGAAAAATGTGGTAATAATTATTGTTTTTACATATTTGTTTTCCTCATTCTACTCCACCCAGAGTCCCCTTATGTGAGATGGGAAGCCGTATAAATCAGATTAAAGGAATAATCTAGATCAGAAATTGAAGGTAAGCATTCACTGTCCAGTTTCAATATTCTAACCAGTTCATCACAGCGCCAGAATGCTGCAAGCCTTCCTTGGGTACATTATAACATATTTTAATGCTGGCTCTCCTATTCTGAGTTTGACAGCTAAAAAAACCACACACACACCAGCAAATTGGGGAGCCACTAATCAACACACCCATTGACCAATCGATTGTCAAGCCAAATCGCACAAACATAAATCAATGTAAATTGCTATGCTGTACATGGACCAACAGATGGCAATACAGCTTAAGGATTTTGTAACACCTTCACTGCATTCTTGATGCTGGGACTAGGGTTCAGTTATTTCATGATACTTCAGTTATTAGTCTGATAGCATAATAATGCGTACTGATAAGTGGTTATAATAACCGAGAGCCAAAGTCTCCGAGAGGCAGCTTTTCTTAATATCTTCTCTAATTAACTCTGCATTCGAAGTTTGATAAAAGCTATTACCAGCAATGAAAAAAGAATCTGGAAGCCTATGGATGACAGCATGCCAAGATCTGGTAAGGTTGCATGGAGTGACGGAGCCGTGAAGTTTGTCACTCAGGACAGCAGAACAAAATGCAGTCCGGTTTAAAGTGCTAGGTGAATAGCATCTCTGTTTCTTTATCTACAGAGACGTATCTTTTAGGACGCACGAATCAACCCTGATCAAATTCAAAATTGCCAATCTGATTCAGAAACTTGATTAGCAAGGTAAATCAGTTTGAAAACGTTGGTCTGATTCAGAAGGCTTTTAATTTCCAATAACAATAACAATAACAACAACAACAACAACAACAACAACAACAATAATAATAATAATAATAATAATAATAATAATAATAATAATAATTAATGTCACACATCCCCTGCTTTTTAGTTTAACCTACACAGGGTATGAGTGACCTGTAAAACATGACACTGCTTTTCCCTTGGGATCATTGGCAACCAATTCTTAAAAACTGGTTTAATTATCAAAGTGGTTACTACAAGCATTAAGGTAAAGGTAAAGGTTCCCCTCGCTCATCTGTGCTAGCCGTTCCCAACTCTAGGGGGCGGTGCTCCTCTCCGTTTCAAAGCCGAAGAGCCAGCGTTATCCAAAGAAGTCTCTGTAGTCATGTGGCCGGCATGACTAAATGCCAAAGGCGCACGGAACGCTGTTCCCTTCCCACCAAAGGTGGTTCTTGTTTTTTCTACTTGCCTTTTTTTACATGCTTTCAAACTGCTAGGTTGGCAGAAGCTGGGACAAGTAACGGGAGCTCACTCCATTATGCGGCGCTAGGGATTCAAACCGCCAAACTGCCGACCTTTCTGATCGACAAGGCAAGCTCTTAGCCACTGAGCCACCGCGTCCCATCACTACAAGCATTACATTAGCACATTTGCAAACATAAGATAAAGTAAGCATGCTCTGGAAGTATACATTCAAACCCACCCTGAAGGTCTCCAAAAAAAAATCATTTTGGCTGTGACCTTTACTTAGCACTAGAGACTCACCACAAAGCACCTTAAAAAGTCATACATCATACAAAGCACCTTAAAAAGTCATACATCTGTGCACACATGTATCAACCTTATACTAAAACTATAGCAAATAAGTATGTGATTTCCCTGTGTGCATTTATTAAGCACAGAGCCTACAAAATGTTTGCCTAATTCAAGACATATCAACTTCTTTTTCTTGGGCCAATTATTCAGATATAAACAGAAGAAGCTCATATTGGCTCAAGCTGCGATCAAGCTAAAATTGGTTTTACTATTATGGAGATTCACAGGGAGAAGCTCACCAAAACTTTTGAAGCCAGTCCCTAAATTGAAAGCTTTCTCCCAGCTACAACATGCTTCCGAAGTGAAGTGATGACTAGGAAAGATATAAAGAAGTCAAATACTTACTTCTGAATCAGTAAGTAGTTCCAGATTCATGGTCAGAGTCCAAGCAGATAAAAATCCAACATTTGACTCCAACATGTAACACAATAAACACATTTTTGGAAGTTTCTTCTAACAGCCAACTGTGTGAAAGCTCTGTGTGTGTCAGAGGCCCAAACTCCAGCTGAAAGTCATTAGGGGGAAAACCTCGTTAGTTCTTTCTGAGGAGAACTTTATCCCTGGCAGCTGGCCTTTTCTCTAGCCTTAGGCCATTTGTCAGGTTTTTTTTTCTTTTTTTCTTTTTTGGAGGTGGCTTGTCTTCATTGCCTCTTCTTGAGGCAGCCTCCCCTGAAGGAATAAAAGCCAATGATGGCTTAATTCAAACTTCAGATTTTCCTAAGTAGCTGGCTTCAGATTAAACAATGATGTTTTTGCCCTTCTCTTTCTCTATAAGAGTTTGCACAGATTAAACAATGCATTTTTAATGTTTTCAAAATGGAGGGCAAAACTGGAGGCCTATAAGACACCAATCTTAATGGATGGTAGGATCATCTTGGAGGTTTTCAAGGCCTCCCCCCCCCCACAATTTTTTTTTTGCAAACTTTCATTGCATTTGGGGTGTGTGTGCTTGCAGAAGGGATCAAGAAACTAAGCATATTATTCCTTAAGATCTCTGAGCATCATTCCTAGAAGTAGTTGTGACTCTGTGCCCTTAGGAAGTGTGGTTTTACAACAACTTGCCTCCAGAACTTGTGAATGCTCCAACACTGGAAGTTTTTGGGTAGATGTTGGATAACCATTTGTCTGAACTGGTGTAGGGTTTCCAGCCTGAGCAGGGGGTTGGACGAGAAGACCTCCAAAGTCCCTTCCAACTCTATTATTATATTGACATTCAAAGCCTGGCATGGAGCTTTAGCCAACTGAGGTCCCTCTTCCTTATTCTAGATTAAACATTAGAACATTCGCATCATAATAGATTACCTCCTTCCTTCCTTCCTTTTTTCTCTTTTTCTTTCTCTCTCTCTCTCTCCATTTCTCTCTTAATTTAATACTTTAAGTTAATACTTTTCTCTATGTGCATATTTCACACATGAATACTGCTTCTCCCAACTCTGAAAACCATGAAAAATAAAACTTTAAAGAATCACTAACCCAATATGAGGGTATTTAAGCAAACTTGAAAAGAAGGAAAGGAAAAGAAAAAAAAGAAAGAAAGATAAAAATAAATAAATAAATAAAGGGGTGGGAGGGACGGAGGAAAGGAGAGAGAGAAAAAGAGAGAGAGAAAGAGAAAGAGAGAAAGAAAGGGAAAGAGAAAGAGAGAGAAAGAGAGAGTAAAAGAAAGAAAAAGAAAGAAAAGGAAGGGAGGAAAGGAGAGAGAGAAAAAGAGAAAGAGAAAGAGTGAGAGAGAGAGAGAGAGAGGGAGAAAGAAAGAAAGAAAGAAAGAAAGAAAGAAAGAAAGAAAGAAAGAAAGAAAGAAAGAAAGAAAAACGCTCTCCATTATAATTTAAGTAGCCTAAAGGGATGGAAGTTGGGAGTTAATGTATTGTATGATTTATAGAGAAATTAAATTAGTCCTGGGTTTGATTGCAGTAATTGCAAAAAATTATTGCAGCAGTAGATACATTATATGTATCATTATAAAGAAGATTTTTAAGTGATGATTTTCAATAATTTTCAAACTGGGTAATTTTAAGCTTGCTTGCCTTTTCTCAAAAACATCAAAGTGGCATGTTTTCAGAGTCATAGCTTAATTACTGTATTTTGCAGACCTGTTGATAAAACCCTACAGGAATTCTAATTAGCTGTCATTTTGCGTTGGTTTTCCCTTTGCGCAGCCTCTCCTAACTCAGCTTGTGTTCTTCAACAACCGAGTTTGTTCATTCAAGGACAATTGCAGCTGTTGAGCATCTGGCTTGCTTCCAAAAGAGAAGAAACCTGACACCTCTTTTTTTTTTTCTTTCGGAAACTGTTTTCTAACCCATCCCTAAGGTCATCCAATCATCCCCCATAGAAGCTCTGGGAAAGTTGCCTCCAATGTGTGCAAACATGTTACCTTCCAAAACTACATTAATGATTAAGCACTTAATTCTGTGTGAGATCTAGAGGGATTTTAGAATGCCATTGTTATTTTCCGTTGGAGATAAAACGCACTGCAGTCCTTTACGCCTTGGCGGCTGATATTCCGTCATTCAAGGCAAATGTGCTTTCAAAAGTTGTAGGTGCAAATGTACAAACGGTTGTACATTTGTACGTTAACACCTTGGATGCCTCGAGAGCACACTGCTCAACATAGAAAGGAAATGTAGGCTATAAAACAATAAAACATGTTGTATATTAAAAGTTGTAGGTGCTTTTAGTCAACGACTATATAGAGATTTTCAATCATCCAACTCAAGGTTGTTCCAAAGGTGCTTTTCAAAAGACGATTGGACTTCCTTGGGTTCCCCCCCCCCCCCTTGAAACCATTTCGCTTTTCATCCAAGAAGCTTCTTCAGATCAGAAGTGAACGAGAAGTGAAATGTTTTAGAGGGAAAACTGGGCAGCAACAGCAATAGCATTTAGATATCTATGGAGATTCTCAGTCATCCAGATCACGGTTGCCCCAAAGATGCTTTTCTCAAGAGGCAATTGGACTTTTTGGTTCTTCTTTGAAGACGTTTTGCTTCTCATCCAAGAAGAGCTGAAGAAGTTTCTTGGTTTAGAATCGTCTTCAAAGAAAAAGCAGAAAGTCCAGTTGCCCCTTGAAACAGCACCTTTGGGACAATCACACTTAGACTTAGAAATAACACTTAGACTTACAGTATATACCACTTCACGGTGCTTTACAGCCCTCTTTACGTGGTTTACAGAGGCAGCCTCTTGCTCCCAACAATCTGGGTTCTCCTTTTACCCACTTTGGAAGGATGGAAGCCTGAGTCAACCTTGAGCTGGTCAGGATCAAACTCCTGGCAGTGGGCAGAGTTAGCAATAGCACTTAGACTTATATACTGCTTTACAGTGCTGTAAAACCCTCTCTTAGCGGTTTACAGAGTCAGCCTCTTGCCCCCAACAATCTGGCTCCTCATTTTACCAATCTCGGAAAGATGGAAGGCTGAGTCAACTTTGAGCCGGTGGGAATCGAACTACCAAATTGCAGGCAGCTGGCAGGCAGCAGAAGTAGCCTGCAGTATGGCATTCTAACCACTGCACCACCACAGCTCATGTTATTAGCCCTTTTTTTGATGTCCTCTGATCAAGGGTTGATACATTGAGCTAATATTTTTCCGATATCAGATAGGGCAATAACCAGGGTTATGGTATTCACTTACCTTCCCTACCGGTTCACAAATGTGAACCGGTAGGGAAGCACCCTAGCTTCTCTGGCACATGCCACCTCCGCGCATGCGCTCAGCCTTCCGTGCATGCGCTTTTGGCTAAAAAAAAGGGCCTAAATGGGATGCCATAGAGCTGGGGCAAGTAGGTGGGGCCACCCACGATTTCCACTACCGATTCAGGTGAACCGATCCAAATTGTAGAATACCATCTCTGGCAATAACGCCACAATGAACCTGTTTATGACATCAACATGGATTCAATCTAGTCCCTCTCTTCTTACATTCTTTCACCGAACAGATCTGACAGCGCTACGCCCCCCTCCCCTGAATTGTATCTTACCTTCATTCTGGTCACACAAGTATCCAAAATGACTTGTATTACACTACAGTTGGAATCAAGCTTTTTATAGTCTTCACTTCCAAAATGTCAAGTTGTGACCATCCTTTTACTATATGATTACTCTGAAAGAATGTGATTACCAAGGGAATAAAGGTGCTTAGGAATCCATGTGCATTTATTTTTAATAATATATGGGAGCAAAATGCCATTGCCTATTAAAAAGGCTTAAAACATTATCAGTCAAACCAGTCGCCTAGATGTATATCATTTGAAATTGAGTAGAAGTGCTCTTCTACCATCACAATGATATTTAAAGGGAAATGTTCATTCAATCATGCCAGCATTAGTCTTCTATGGACAGATTTACCATTAGGCCTCCAACTTCTGCAAATAATTATTCATACCCTATTTTAATTCAATGCTTTTATCCTAATTAAAATAGTTAAATATTATGCAGCCACTAATTGTTACATGAAAGGATAGCTGACTACATTTATCTTTCTGGATAGGTCAATTTACAAAGAGGGGAATTAGAAGTAAAAAAAAAAAACTGTATCGTAATACTGTTATAATTGTTTTTTTTTCTTCCAAAACTATATTCTGAACAGTCGATTTAATTTGAAGGTTAAGATTTAAAAGTTTTTAACAATTTTCTATGCTGCATTGTTATAATTCGATATCTAAAGAGCCATTTCAATCATGCCTGTTATGCATCTTTTCCCCGTTTATTTCCAAGGTTCAAAAAATAAATTTCAAATTCTTTAGGATTTCCTTCCTTTTATTCTTTAAATCCTTTCCTTGCTTCTTAACCATCTGATATATGAACTCAGGTCAGTGTAGATTATTCTCAGGGTTCAAAACAACAAGCTCCTATTTCTGTTCAGATTAGTGCATTGCCAAAAAAAATGTATTCTGCAATTAAACAGAATTTCTCATTCAGTCTTCTCATTCAATCATTCAAGCTGGCAATTAAATGCTGGAACTTATTATTTTTTTTAAAACAAATTCAAGCATGGTGCTATCTACATGCTTACTAATCCACCATAGTTATTTTATACAACAAGTGTATAAACCCTTTGCACTGCTTATTTCTTTCCCTTTCAGTACTAAACTGACAATGGGCCACACAGTTTATGGATTGTAATTTTAGTATAGTTAGACCATGTATAATTGACAGACTGGATTTTATCATATATTTTAGTTGTTGTTTTATACTAGAATTTTTAATTGTATATTTACTGAGTGTTCTTATTTGTTCTGGTTTGTCTGGTCTATGACTGTAATAAACTGAATTGATTTTTATTTTATTAGAATAGAATAGAATTCTTTATTGGCCAAGGGTGATTGGACACACGAGGAATTTGTCTTTGGTGCAGATGCTCCCAGTGTACTTAAAAGGGGGGAAAAAGAGGGAAAATGCATTCATCAAAAATCATAAGATACAACACTTATTGATAGTCATAGGTTACTAACCAGCAATCAAATTATACTAGGAAACAACAGAACAAGATAAATCGTAAAAATACAAGCAACATGGCTATAGTCATAAGTGGGAGGAAATAGGTAACAGGAAGGATGAGAAGAACACTAATACAGTCTTAGTAAATAATTTGATAGTGTTGTGGGAATTAGTTGTTTAGCAGAGTGATGGCATTCTGGGGAAAACTGTCCTTGTGTCTAGTTGTTCTGGTGTGCAGTGCCCTACAGCGTCGGTTTGAGGGTAGGAGTTGAAAGAATTTATGTCCAGGATGTGACGGGTCTGTAGATATTTTCTTGGCCCTCTTTTTGACTCGTGCAGTATACAGGCCCTCAATGGAAGGCAGGTTGGTAGCCATTATAAAGGAGTAGCAACTATTAAATCATTAACCTTTACATAAACAGATACAGAAAACAGAACTCAAAATTCAAGAGATTCCAAAGGACAGTTGGACATGCAAAGGTTAAAATCTCCAGAGAATCGAAATATTACTCAAAAGCTTTACCTCCTGCTTCTCCTAACATTCAAGCCAATTCTCAGGCACCACCCAATTAAAGCAATTCAATTTAAAAATTGCACTACTTTAAGAGGCTGTCAGAAAGCACTCCCGGTTGAATCTATAGCAGCAGTGAAGCAAGAGTTTGGCAAAAGAAATTTCCTTCCTCTCGATTGGATTGCCGTTTTCATCAAACACCTCTCTGCTTGAAAGCCTCTGGGGTAGTGGACAATTTTAACATTTTTTTTGCAAATGAAGCAGGTATTCTTAAGAAAAAGGCTGTGTGAGAAGCGGTCCCAGATCAGGGGTGTGAAATCAACTGGCAGTCACTTAGCGGGAGATGAATGACCCCAAATGAAAGCAAATCTCCACGAATCAGCGGCAGTCCACCAAAAATGCAAGAGCAAATCAGGTTGACTATCTTACATCCCATTAACTATGGCATCTTTTTATCTGGTTTTTACTCTCTGTTCATTGTCCAGAGTCACATGGAGCAGTGCGGTGGCCTAGAGGTAGAGCTCTCGCCTCACAATCAGGAGGCTGTGAGTTCAATCCTAGGTAGTGGCAGATATTTTTCTCTCTGGGCACACTGAGACTATATCTGCTGAAAAAAACTCCGCATTGGAGACAGGAAGGGCATCTGGCCATTCAAACTCTGCTAGCTCCATTCAGAAGCCCAAAGTCCACCCTGAAAGAGGTTATGGGGTTGTTAAAAGGTGATGATGATTGTCCAGAGTCAATGTTGAAATGGACAGCCATAGAAATTGAATAAATACATAATAAATAATTGAGGAAGTCTCACTTCTCCAACCAGATTTTAATCCAGTTCCATAGTTTCCGTAAGAGTTTACATGTTTATTGAGTTCATACAAATTGCTCGTCTAGACGCCCATCTTTATGCTGGAGATTCAAAAAAAGCTTGACCCATTCCACTTCCCCAATCCATGAATAACTAGAAAAGGGAAATTTAATTATTTGCTTCTGTCTCGAAAATCATAACCTATTATACTGTACTACATCTTATGTGACCTATGATTTTTCCCAATGGCCAGAAAAGGCAAATAAAGTTATAAACATGTTTTAATTGCTTGCTGGCATGTAATCTATTCATTTGCAGTTGAAATTCCTCCCCGCCAAATCACTCAAAACAAGCTATGGTTTAACTTAGAAATGCTCTGAGGCTATAAACTCCACTGCTTTATCTCACCGGCAAATGAAACTTACTTGATTTGATCATCTGTCTCTTCGAACGTTCGATCTGTCTCCAACATGTCACTTTCCATTGTGTTCATTGTTAAGCTTATTCCTGAAGGAGATCATCTTCTTTCCTTGTCCATTTGCATCTCATTCGTCCAGAACCTGTTTTTTTTTATCCTAATCTATCCTATTTGCCTCCGTTTCCTTTTCTGAATCCACTTTCACTTCTACAGGTATATAAAAAAAGAGTGCAATAGATGGCAAGACCATGCTTCCTTCATATATTCTGTATAAGAGTGGCTAGAAATTGAGTGGCTGGAAATAAGGAAGCCAGGAACAGAATAAACTATTTGTAAACAGTGGCTAGTCAGATAACCAGTAGGATTTTTAAAAAAATCTGTGGTAACTCCTACACCAGGGGTGTCCAAACCTGGGAACTTTAAGAGAACGATTAATGTCTTTCTTTCAGTGAACTGAATTTGTATGTAGGGCACAAAACTACACTCATTCATCGTGATTTAGTTGATGGGGTTTTTTGACTTGATTGCAAACTTTTATTTTATTTACCTTTCATCTCTCCATAGTGGGGACAAATCCTATGAGTTTATCCAATTCCTATAATTTGAACTTTAAGCACCCACAAATATTTCAAAAATGGCATTTAGAGGGTATCCATATAGATGACCATTTGATTAATGTCAAATGAAAGATAGATAGATAGATAGATAGATAGATAGATAGATAGATAGATAGATAGATGATAGATGGATGGATGGATGGATGGATGTCTAGGTAGGTAGGTAGGTAGGTAGGTAGGTAGGTAGGTAGGTAGGTAGGTAGATAGATAGATAGATAGATAGATAGATAGATAGATAGATAGATAGATAGATAGATAGATGATAGATGATAGATAGATAGATAGATAGATAGATAGATAGATAGATAGATAGATAGATAGATAGATGATAGATGATAGATAGGTAGGTAGGTAGGTAGGTAGGTAGGTAGGTAGGTAGGTAGGTAGGTAAAAATAGATGACCAATTGGTTAGACTTTTTCCATGCAAGCATTTGAATTCACCATGCTCCATTGCTCCAGCATGGCTTCTGTTGTCCAAGTCAAAAAACACAAGGCAAAAGTGTTAACAAGTCACACAATTTCAAGATCATGGATAGCTATGTTAGTTAGCCACCATCAATGATTTGGAATTTCAAACTTAGGAAAACAATTTTGTAATCAGACTAGCTACAAATTAACTCCAAGACTGAGCTGGAGCAACTAGCAGAATTTTATCATCTGGTCAGAAAAGTCTTTCTTGTTGCTTTATTGTCCACAAGAATCCAATTATCTTTGATTAATGTATTGTACATACTAAAGGTCAGAGAAAGGGCTGAAATCTCTTTCCATCTCTATATCTATTTTAATTAGAGAAACGGTGTAGACAGGGAATGAAAAAGAACAAAATAAAGGAATAAAGGGATAGGATACAAGATTATAATTTTTCAGTATATCATTAATGGATTGTGACTATCTGAATATCATCAGACTGAAAACAGTTCAGAAATCATAATTAAGTTCTAAGCAAAGCACAACTATCAAGAATGACGGTCAGCACAATCTAAATTGCTCAATAAAAGTAAGACAGCTATGCATTCTGTCCCTAATGTTACACATCTATTGTAATCTATTATAATTGTAATCTATTGTAATTCAGAGGTCATATAAAATTAAAATATAGACCTTATGCAAAGAAGAACCCATATTTTGGATCATGTAGAAAGCCATTAGAAATGGATTCCAATTTGGACTGGACTGGACTGGACTAGACGACTAGACTAGATTAGATTAGACTAGAGAAGTTGGAAGGGACCTTGGAGGTCTTCTAGTCCAACCCCCCGCTTAGGCAGGAAACCCTATACCATTTCAGACAAAACTCCAATCTCTTCTTAAAAACTTCCAGTGCTGGAGACAAGTTGTTCCACTGATTCATTGTTCTAACTGTCAGGAAATTTCTCCTTAGTTCTAGGTTGCTTTTTTGAATCATGCGTAAGATTTACTTTTGAGATATGAAGTTCTTCTAGGTATCGAAGCATAATCCCAATTCCACATCTAAATCAACTGTTCTGAAGAAGGGAATCTTGAAGGCCTTGTGATCACTGAATGTATCTGAAGGTCACTCCTAGAATCAGAGCACACTAGAGCGTTCGTGGGATTTATGGGATCTGGTAAGGGATCCCAGGTGAATGTCCCTCCAAGAAAAGGGTTCAGGTCTTAACTACATTTGCTCCTCCAAACTGATACTATCAGAAAACTTGGTATTGCTCTGTAGTTTGTCCATATTGCCTCATATGCTACCAATATTCATAAAGGTGGATACCAGTTCTGTTCAGTATTAGTATCAAATTACACTGCACAACACCACATAGTCTGTGTGATAACATGTTTGCTGCACCTCCGGTTACATGTCCACAATGGTTGTGAAGCAAAGCTTTGTGATAAGGCCAATCCATGTCACCAAAATGAACTAAATGTACAGGCACTCCTCCTAAAAGGTGAATGTTTGAAATGACTCTTTAAAAAATTATCTCCGTTTTCAAAAGCTTTCCCTTCCTCTCTTCTTCCTTAACGGCATGAAACATTTTGCTCCTTGATGTAAAGGACAAAATTATGACCTTTTCCTGTGTACAAAGGTAGCTGGATCAGCAGGTTTTTTTTTTTTTCATCAGTACATTAAGGTAGAGTCCTCTGCCGTCCTAAGCAGAATGCTGGTTTGAGTGATGCAAAAACAGCTATATGGCATGATTTTTTTTTGGTCTACATGAAAGAGGTACATCAAGGGGACTGTCTTACAGTCCTTGAACATCTGCTGTATAAGCACTCTTAAAGGATTTTACTGGAAGCATTTGACATACAATACCTGGAGATGCTTCGCTTCTCCTGTGAAGCATGTCACTGCCAGTACCCTGCAGATATTGGGCCAATGACATATAAGATGTAGAATAGAATGGCAGAGTTGGAAGGGACATTGGAGGTCTTCTAGGGCAACCCCCTGCCTAGGCAGGAAACCCTACACCGTTTCAGACAAATGGTTATCCAACATCTTCTTAAAAACATCCAGTGTTGGAGCATTCACAACTTCTGGAGGCAAGTTGTCCCACTGATTAATTGTTCTCACTACCAGGAACTTTCTACTCAGCTACTCATCCCATTCCATCCCATTCCATCGTACCCTACCTCATCCTACCCTATCCTACTCTATTCCATTCCATTCCATCCTACCCTACTCCACCCTACCCTACCCTATTCTATTCCATTCCATCACACCCTACCTTACCCTACCCTACCCTATCTTACTCTATTCTATTCCATTCCATTGTACCCTACCCTACCCTATCTTACTCTATTCTATTCTATTCCATTCCATTGTACCCTACCCTACCCTATCTTACTCTATTCTATTCTATTCCATTCCATTGTACCCTATTCCACCCTACCTTACCCTATTCTATTCCATTCCATCCTACCCTACCTTACCTGATTCTATTCCATTCCATCGTACCCTACCCTACCATATCCTACCGTACTCTGTTCTATTCTTCAGAGGCCAAACCCTTAATCTCTTGGCAAGGAGTGAAATCCACCAGAATACTATGGATGCGATACCAAAGTCTCTCTTTCTAAGGGCAATTTTTTCCCCACCCATTCATTTCTAATGGAATATATTCAGGAATACACACCTGCTGTCGACGGATGCAGCTAAAGTAGCTGTAATTCATGTAGCATCCTCTGGACAGCCTTGTAATTTCATTGCTACCCTCCTTCCTTATTCACTTTGAACATGCCTTTTGTGTCAAGAACGAAAGCAAATTGAATTCCGCTTTGAAGTTCATCTGTGCTTAGATACAATTGCTCCTCGCGTCTATGCACAAAGGGAAGCCATTTCTCCTGAAAAGGAATGAGCTCATCATCTTTTTGAGCTCCTTATGATGTCAGGTTTTATTGTCGGATCTCCAAATACCCCACATAACAAACACCTACATCTCACTGGAACTAAATCAATCATTCCCCTGGGTTGAGTGTTGATGCTGGCAAAAGACAAACCTAGAGGGTTTTGGGTAGTTTTTTTGTTTTTTGTTTTGCAAAAGGAGATAATTGTTTTTGCAATCATGTAAATAGATTGGAGCCACATGTATCAAATAATCCACCAATTGAAAAGAGCAATGCAAATAGGTGCTTTCAGCTTCAGGAGCAAAAATGTTCATTATTGCTATAATTTCCTCTAACTTGTTTGGTGACAATTGCAATTTAAATCTACTAGAGGCTACGGCGCATGTTCTATTGCCCACCTTAGCAGAAGAGATTAAAAATTATCTCTTCAATAAAACCAAAGACATAATTTAGGGTTGATAGGAATTGCACTCCCTTTAAAAAAAGAAAAGATGTAAGACTGCTATCATGTCTTCCCTGGTCCTTCTCTTCACTAGACTAGCCATGCCCAGTTCCTGCAACCGTTCATCGTAGGTTTTTGCCTCCAGTCCCCTAATCCTCTTGGTTGCTCTTCTCTGCACTCTTTCTAGAGTCTCCACATCTTTTTTTTTTTATAGTGTGGTGACCAAAACTGGATGCAGTACTCTAAGTGTGGTCTTACTAAGGCTTTATAGAGTGGTGTTAGTGCCTCCCTTGATCTTGATTGATCCTAATCCACTCTAGAATTTCTAGTTAGGCTTCATATATTCTTGCACTCTCTTCATTCTCAAAGCCTAACACTCATTATGCTGTCAAAGGAGAAACTGCAATGGTAACCAGCTGCACAATTCCAGCTCATAAGAACAACGCCTAAGTGAATTCAGCAGGCAGCTGGAGGCAGCATCTTCAAGACTGTTGAGTGCAGGCAAGGAGCAGGAGGGAAGGGAGAACCTGCCACCTCCTATTAATTTTTGCAGTGATTCCATTTGTGCATGAAATGGCCTAATGATCCAAGCAATTGCAGTCACTTGTTATGGATCTTTTCACTTTTTTTTCCTCCCCCACCACAAACAAACTTGCTGATGATATTAGTGGGCAGCTGCCAGAATTCATCATGACAGTTTAACACATCCTTGGCTGTCTCTTGGCAGATGTGAAGATGCCTGAACGTTCTGTAGCTGGCATAGATGGCAGACCCAAACACAATTACTCTTCAGAAGTCTATTTAAGGGAGAAATTGGAAGGGGTGGAGAAGGAGATGTGGGGGGGAGGAAAGCTCTGCTCACCCCATTTTCATCTTGTTAAGAGGGGAAAAGAAAGAGGTTATGATAAAGCCAGCAAAAGACTGAGCTATGATGTCGCTTTTTGTTAAAAAAAAAGATGATAAAAATCAGAAAGCAGGCTACAATGGGGCAGAAATAAGAAAAGTCCTAAAGATAGACTCTCAAAGGCATGTTCCAATTTCTCTCTTTGTTTTGTGGACA
This sequence comes from Natrix helvetica, assembly GCF_964273705.1. Classification (NCBI taxonomy): domain Eukaryota; kingdom Metazoa; phylum Chordata; class Lepidosauria; order Squamata; family Natricidae; genus Natrix; species Natrix helvetica. Next base: position 14,990,310 of record NC_138562.1, on the reverse strand, counting down.
CTGAAGGAAGTTAGCATCCCACCTCTCTCCCAGAAGAATGAAATATTGTAGGAAACGTTTAAAAAAAGGGAGAATATTATGTTTCCCCTAGATGAGAAAAGGAGAAACATGTTTTAAAGACAAAGCAGCTCCCTGCATCTCTCTGCCCTTCTTCAGCTCCAGGCTGATGGGATTAAGACAAGGCCCTCAGGACATGATAGGATTAGCCCTCTATCCATCTCACCACATGGCACCCGGGGAGATTACATCACCCAGCAAGGCTCAACCAAGCCTGGGACTCAGGACAGCCTACAGAGTTGCCCCTGCATGGCCCCATGGGAGTCTGACAACCAATCAGAATGCAAGCTCAAATTCAAAAGCCCAGAGAGGGTATAAAACTCAGGGACTCTCAGCATCTCTCCCCCCCCCCTTTTTTTTTTCTTCTTCACCCAACATCTTCAAGGCAGGTGATCCTGTCCACCATTAAAACCATGTTTCCAAACAGCCACCATATTTCCAGTGTCTTTCTCCATCCTTGGAACAGAATCCAGAAGGGCATTTCTTCCAACGACAGTCTGGTTCAATGGGCCACACAAGGACGGCACAGAAATAAGGCTGAACGGCCAGTCCAATCGCCTTCTTAACATAGAATGGGAGATGACTTTGCCTAACAAATGGCATAATATGGCAAAGCACCTAAGACATCCTAGATGCTTCAGATCCCTGCCATTAAACAACACCATCTTCCGGGATCAAGGAAAGGTTCCTTCTTTGTTGTGGACCTCACCTTCTGGAACAGCATCCCCTAGAGATAAGGATGGCACCTTCTCTCCTGGAGATCCAGAAAGTTTTGGAAACCTGGCATTAGTCCCAGGCCTAGAGTTGATCGTTCTTATTTGTTCGATGTCCCCTGTTTCGTTCGGTCGATGTGATTTTTGTTATGTTGTTTTCATCTGGGCTTTCTACCCAATTCAATGTTTTAGTTGTTGTTTAGTTTTTGCTATTTATTTACTTAAATGTATTGGCTACCCAACTCCAACAGATTCTGGGTGGCATTTTGCATGCCACCCAAAGTCCATTGGAGTTGGGTAGCCAATACATTTAAGTAAATAAATAGCCAAATATCTTAGATTCATTAAGTGTAAATCCTAGTGCTTGCACCTCAATTTTCATCCATTTGTTCACCCTATTCTTCCTCCAAGCAAAGATAAATATTTCTCCACCCTGACACTACAGTGGAACTAGCATCAGATTCGGACAATGAGGGGGTTGGGGAGGGACATGGGCCACTCCTGGAGTCTGGGGAAGATTCTGATGAGGGCTCTGTGTCAGAGGCAGAGAGGGGGACAGAGCCGTATGCCAGTTATCAGCTGCCTTCAGAGTCAGACATCAGTGAGGCAGACGAACAGCTGGAGCCTGTTCCCAGTGTGCCCATGCACAGAGTTGCCAGATGAAGGGAACAGCTAAAGAACAGGGGCTGACTTGAGAGTAAGGCCACAGATGGACGATGAATGGCCCCTCTCAGAGGAAATAAAAGAGGAGCGAAAGGGGAGTGGAGTTTGCAGGAGACAATTAGTTCACTTAATTGGTTCATGACTCTCCAAGACTCCTTGTCAAGTTTTGCAGATATTGGCCTGTCAGCTCTCCAAGCAAGATAAGGTTTGTGACTGTAAATCCTCCCTTGAAAGACTTTGCTGGATGTGAATGAGCAGAATTCACCATAAATTAATAAAAGGGTTTTTTGTCTGGACAAGGAGTTGCTTCATGCTCTTGGGAAGCCTCGGTCCGAACACTACACTTAATTTTAAGGAAGGGCCAAGAAGCTTATTGGCAGGCAAGATATCTTGATAGTGTCATTTCTTTACCAAGCATAGATGGAGAAATCAAAAATTCAGTTCAGATTCCTTCAAAGTTGTGTGTGTGTGTCTCTCTCCCAGAATTCCTATTTGGGAAATATTAATAACTGAAACTGATATTTCTGGAAGGTACTTTAGTTCTTCCTGAACCAATTTTACTATAAAATCAGTGTTCAGGAAACATTACTACAATTTATCTGCAATATAAAAAATAGAAATGCTATTTTCCCAAGATACTAATAAACAATGCTTTCACTTGTATATAAACCCAATGAGTTCAACATGCCTATTTCCACATATGTCTATTTCCATATACATACTTATTTCCACATATGACTATCCTCCAGACATAAGAGTCCTCTGAATAAATGTGCATTGGACTATCAGAATACAAGCGAAAAGGTTTTTCCACTACATGTTAATACCATTCAGTACATTTTATTTTATTCTATTTCCAGCTTAATTAAATAAAAACTATTGGTCTTCTAAATGGATTGTTAATGTAGAACACTGGATTAATTTGTACATTTGTCTAGGCATTTATTTTCATATAAAGTCAAATAACAGGGTGACAATTCTAATTTGTTTAAAACAGCCTTTGGTCTTGATTATTGAATATTCCTCAGACAAGATTAGTCTAATTATTTTTTGAATAATTCCAGCATTTCAAAAAAGAAAGAAAAGAAGGTAAACTTTAAGAAAATCACTTCATTAATTTGTTCAGATTTGCATAGCAAAAATACAAAAAAAGATTTATTAATATATTTGAAAGCTTTATGAGGGGCCATTTGACCCCTCTTTAAAAATTACATGCCATGTTTTCAAACATCAGATCCTTCATCTTCCTTTGTCCTCTCCCAATGCACGTTACAATAAAATTTGCAAGAGTGCACAGAGGATTTAATATAATTATTAAAAAATATTTCATCCTCTCTTTTCCAAGTTTATTTTATTCAGTAATATATTTTCTTATTTATAAAGCTACAGCAAAGACAGATACTTGGTAAAAACCGGAGTTAAAGAAACATTTCAAATACAGTACATGAATGAAGGCAGAGATACGCGTCCCAGGATAATGTTGTCAGATCCAATCTGGGTCACTCACTGGGACCGGAAACTTAGTCTTCTGAGCTTCCAGAATTGTGCTCAAGCCCATACTCAGGGAACATCTCTCTGCCAGAATGTGTGCTTTGGGCTATTCTATGCGTCATATTTATGTGTGCATGATTTGAATGTTGCTTCCTATTGCTTAGGGACGTGGTGGCTCAGTGGCTAAGACGCTGAGCTTGTCGATCAGAAGGCTGGCAGTTCAGCAGTTCAAATCCCTAGCACCGCATAATGGAGTGAGCTCCCGTTACTTGTCCCAGCTTCTGCCAACCTAGCAGTTCGAAAGCACGTAAAAAATGTAAGTAGAAAAATAGGAACCACTTTGGTGGGAAGATAACAGCGTTCCGTGCATCTTCAGTGATTAATCATGCCAGCCACATGACCACGGAGACGTCTTCGGACAGCGCTGGCTCTTTGGCTTTGAAATGGAGATGAGCACCGCCCCAGAGTCGGGAATGACTAGCACATATATGCAAGGGGAACGTTTATCTTTAGCCTTCCTATCCCTCCCTGTTTCTTGCTCTGTGGGTATTAGAGAATAGTTCTTTATGTCCTTATTCATTGCAATTTCAAATACAAACAAGAAGGGCAATTTTTCATACATCGATGCTGAACTGCAGCTTCGTTTACTGAAATATTCATATGCGAATTGAAAGAAGATGAAATAATCAAGAAATGATAATTGAGTTTGGAGGGGGGAAAGTGTGCAATATAAACGCAGCATGACAGTTTCTGGTTCCATATAACATTTATTGTTTATTATTGTCTTTCATAATGCAAATCCTCCCTATATCAGACTAAAGGAGTAACCATGTAGAATCTATGTTAAACCAATCTCAGGAAACCCCGAAAGAAAAAGGTAAGAGAAGATTAAAGAATTAAAATTGGGTCATTCGACGGAATTCTTTTGTAAAAGAAGTCAAGTAAGCTTCCAGATTCACTGGCCCTAAGACACATTTGCTGCAAACCAAAAGCTAAGAACTTGGTGCCAGCAGATCATGAAAAATGAATGCAGAACAAAAAGAAATCATACCCAATTCATAATATATATGCTTTTTTTTTAAAAGGGAAACTCAAATTTTCCTTGCCACGGGCAAAAGAAATGCTTGAAGATTCTCCATGGTGTTCAGTCATTCATTTATAACATCCTAGGGAAACACTTCACTATGATGTAGTTTGTCAGCTTCTTAAATTACCATCACTGGACATTACATCATCTAATGGGTTTTGACAGATGGTGCTTGACATAATAGGATAAGAAATATGTCCCGGAAGAAATATTTAAAAAAAAAACACTTGTGGGTGATGGGTGAAATGTTTTTTTTTTTTCCCCACAAGAAAGTGTCACAACATTCCCTGCTTTATAGCTGAACCAAAGGATTCAATTTACCCCTGGTCAATCCTTAATAGGATTAGGAATCAATAGGGCAGGTGAAACAGTCTCCTTCCTACATGAGGAAAGTTCTCCTCTTCAGAAATGTGATTGTGGTGCTCCAAAGCAGATAACACAACATATTGTGCAACAGTGCCCCTCTGAGCGCACATTAGGGAAATCCTGGAGGCTTTCTGTTTGCAACATCATCATGTGTTGACTCATACAACTAGTCTGCCTTTGAATTTGCAAATAGAGCAAACAGGTTCATATTTGCTCGTTGAGAACGTAATTGTGATGCGCCGCTTTTTTTTCTTTTTTAGCATTTTTGCCATAAGCCAAATTAATAAAACCCAGAAGAAAACAAACTAACCATTTCACATTTTGAGAGGTGTCATTGTTGGAGGAAGATACGTTCCAGCACAGAAACTTTAATTATTTTTTTTTTAAAAAAAGAGAATATGTGTAGCTCAACAGGGTTGAAATGAGGAGCGCTTGGTGCTCTCTGAGTGTGTTGGTTTTCTCGCAGACGTTTCATTACCAAACTAGGTAACATCATCAGTGCTTGTAAGGAACTCCTAGTTTGCGTAATGACATGTCTGCAAGAAAATAAGCAAGCTCAGACAGCACCGACGACCCCTCACTTGCAATTATTTTACACGACTGCTTTACAATGTCCAGTCTCACCATTCTATCACAGTGCATCACAGCACTTAGCCTCCTTTTCCAGGCCTCCTGATAAATCTTAGCTCAGTTCTTAAGGATTTAGATTAGGAGCTGGAAAAAACAACAACTACAGCACCTGCTTTTTATCAGCCTTCAAAACGTGGCCTGCAAAAGGTAAAATAAAATTAAAGCGGTCTCTTTTACTGCCTCTGTAATGCAATAACTATTTAAAATGTAGGTCCCCTGTGCTTACTTGGGTTTTAGTTCTTGGGAAGTAGATTTCAGGTAAACCCAGGTATTGTAATGAAAGGTGCAGCGAGAGGTATGTGTGTCAGCAATAGCAACAGGGCATCCAAGGAAGACCCAGTGCTGTCCCAAGACATCTCCGTGGTCATGTGGCTGGCATGACTAAATGCCGAAGGCACACAGAACACTGTTACCTTCCCGCCAAAGGTGGTCCCTATTTTTCTACTTGCATTTGTTTTTACATGCTTTCAAACTGCTAGGTTGGCAGAAGCTGGGACAAGAAACAGGAGTTCACTCCATTAGGCAGCGCTAGGGATTCAAACCACCCTCCAATTGGAATCATTGTGAAAACAACAAAAATGAATAGGAAATCAGAAAAAATAAATGTATATGACACTCTTCCACAGTGAAGCCTGAATCAATGTGTGTGTCCATCATCCAAGGAGAAAGCCCAGATTTTAAAGCCTTTCCATAAGCAAGCAGACTTAAGGCCAGCTTCATAGTGGAGAGAATATGCCAGGTAACAGGCACTGCCACGGAAAAGGCACCCTAAAGCAAAGATAAACCAGGGTTATGTAAGACGCCTATCCTGCAGATGCCATGTGGATCTCTGAGAGAATGCCACTCACATTCTCCCAGACAAGACACAATGGATGGAAGCAAGTGAAGGAGAGAAGCAAGCTAGAATTAAGGAGAAAATTCCCTAACAGTGAGAACAATTAGCCAGTGGAACTGCTTGCCTCCAGAAGTTGTGGGTGCTTCATCCCTGGAGGCTTTTAAGAAGAGACTGGACAGGCACTTGTGTGAAATTGGGGGTTGGACTAGAAGACCTTCAAGGTCCCTTTCAACTCTATTGTTTTGTATTCTCTATCCATTGGGCTTCCAAAGATGTTCCAGGTCCCACTTTGGAGAAAAAAAATAGGAAATGTCATGACAGCTATCTACCTATATGACATGACATGACATTAGATAACATGACTTACCTAAACGAAATTCCATTTCAGTGAAGGACTGCCACAGATTATTCTCACCCACGTTTATTTCTTCCTTCTCTCACGTGAAAGATGACAATTTGATTGCAATCTTTGAAGAGGGTCTGACAGGTATACAAAAGTATTTGAGGCCACACCTCCCTGTTCAAGCAGCAATTACATAAGCAAGAGGACAAGGCTCTGTTTTCCTTTAGTACCATTGCCTTTCTTTCAACCAAAGGAGCACAAAAACACCAACAATAAAAAAATAAAATTATGTACGCATGGATCCACCCTTGGCATTGCATTAATGGAGAAAGTCATCACCAAGGACGTATCACCTCTGCTGTTTCAATTGCAGGGAACTTCGGTAATTGTGTGGATTGTGGCTGCTTGGCTTGATCTGATCATTACTATATAAAAGAAATAATTTCACAGAAGCAAGAAGGGAGAGAAGGGGGAAAGGAAAAGGAAAGGAAAGGAAAAAGGATCCGTGTGGCTGAATCTTCTACATTGACTAAGCAGCTTTATCATCTCAAGAACACATGTCAAGAGGGGGGAGGAAGCAACCCAAGTCTCCCTAAATGTAAATTACTGACACAATTGCAGCTACTTATGCCAACACAAAGCTGAATTTAACAGGGCCCACTGGAGTTTTAAATCCTGTGAACGGTGGATAGAATGGCCAGTAGGCACTTTCTCCCCAGGCTAGTTGTCAGGATTAAAATGAGAAATCTGCAGGTAGGGAAATTGTCATGCTAACCAGCTCAGGAAAAATAAAAAATAATAAGGATGCGTTTCTTGTTTATACTGACTTTACAGTTTATCAGGTTTTTTTTAAAACGTTCTGCCCAACTAGGGGTCACAATCTAGCCTGATTTTAAACTGATCTGAAAACACTAAACCAGATTGGACTGGATTAATATTTGAATGGGAGATTACCAGGAAAGTGTGTGTGTGTGTGTGTGTGTGTGAGAGAGAGAGAGAGATATGTTTGTTTCAGTAAGTGGAATGAAAGCACCCCATCCCCTCCCACCAAGATTTACAGAAAGACGGCAGCTCCGTTCCCATTTTAAACCCAAGCCCGAAGATGGCAGGTGAGATCTTGCCGAAACGTTGCAAAGACAATCTCAATCCTACACGGGAAAAGACCCGAATACAACAAAACCAGCATAGCTACACCCGTGAAAATCTACGAAAACAAATATATATATATATATATATATATATATATATATATATATATATATATGTATGTATGTATGTATGTATGTATGTATGTATGTATGTATGTATGTATGTATGTATGTATGTATGCATGCATGCAAGTATGTATGTATGTATGTATGTATGTATGTGTATATGTATATGTATATGTATATGTATATGTATATGTATATGTATATGTGTATATATATGGAATTTTGTATTGAAAACACCACTAACAAAACAAAGAGAATTGTAGAACCTTGAAGATTAATGTATTTATTAGGACATAACTATTCCTAGATTGTTTGCTCCTCAGATGCGTGAGGGAAGGGATAATTATCTTATTATCGTCTAATAAGATACTTATCACAAGTTATACTTTTTGCATTTCATTTCTCGGTGACTTCAAACTTTACAATTCCTTCTCCTCCTAACCCTCAAAATGTTGTCTTGAGATGACATTCCTGCATATTATGGGTTTAATTAAGTCAACAGCAAGTACATACCATTAGTAAAATAATGGTCCTTTCTGCATTTGCTTCCATAACTTAAACATGACAAATCTTCCAGAAATTGAAATTGTGAAGATTTGCTTATGCACACAAGTCATCATTTAACACTGGAGACATGAAATTTTGATCTTGTGAATTAGTACTCCATCAGCCTCCTGGATGTCACTGGAGCATGTATCTTTCTTTGTTTACTAAATTGTCTTACAAAAAAAATCAGATGTTGATTAGACAAACAGATGTAGATTGCTTAGTTTGAGCACAGCATACTAAGTTTTGCTAAACCTACATCAGTTTTAGGGCTTCTATGGCAGAGTTTATAGTTTGGTATTATGTAAAAAAAAAACACAGGACTTTAATGTCAAACTATGCAGGGCTTAGTGCAAGAGTAACTAACGCATGGTTCTCTCTCATTGTTGGTCATGTGTTGTAATGTTTGTAAAATGGATTAGTCACATGACCGGCCTGAATTTATTATGTTGGGGGTTTTTTTAAGAGGAAGTTAAGCAAATCCACTGTTGTTAAGTAAGCACCGTGGTCCTTAAGCAAACCAATCATTTACTTTGGGCTCAGTCTTGTCAAAATCTGGAAGTGCCAGTTTTCGGCCTAACCACCATAAAACATAGTTGTATAATCGCCGGATGCTGCAAACAGCTTTAAATGCAACCGCATTGCCGAGTGTCAAGACTGCAGAAGGGACTAAGATATTGGAAGTTCATATCCGATTCATAAATTCTCTTTTTTTTGGCTCACTCACAACTTTGAACAGACACTAAGAGACCAGTCGTAAATCGAAGATTACCTGTAAGATTATACTACAAACTTTCTACACAGTACAGAGATAGGTCATAAGAATGTGAGGCACTTTACATATTTTGCTTCTCTTCTCTACAAAATCCTCTGAGCCTTGCTTGATAAAACTGAAGGATATTTAAAACTCTCCCTACATGGAATTGTATTTCAATTGAATTGTGATGAGATTCAATTGCAAGGTATGGAGACACTGAGACAGAATAAAATCCCTTCCTAGCCAAATTTACATTTAGAACATTAGAATAAAATCATAGCTAATATGAAATATTAGCCAATTAGTCACAGATAGTAGCATTTAAAGAGAAAGAGAAAACAAATGTCCACATTCAGCCTGATCTGCCTCTCTCTCTTCTTCTCTGTCTCTTAACCCAATTCAACTGGTAAAAAAAAATGAATCTTAAACTTCCAAATATATTACTTGACATTTTACAGCCACCAGAGCAGAACAGCAAATTTTAAACCTTAGTTGAAATTGGGTTAGAAACCACATCTCAAAGGAGAATCACTAGGGTATGGAATACAGCTATTAATATATTTTCCATTTTACCATCTGGAATCTCCTTTTACTCTTCACATCCATCCATCATGGGTTCGGCTTAGTCCAGACCAGCAACAAAATAATTTCAAGATTATAGGAGAGAAAGATACCCTCAACTGATTTATAGGTGGTCAGTAATTGGAAAAGGATATTAAGCTCCCCAAATAAGCACTTAATTTACGTAGATGTAAGAAGACATCTATTGTACAGTATGTTAATTAAACAACATAGCAGGGAGAAAGAGTAGCTGATTGGGTTATTCAGATGCCAAAACATCCTATATTCTTTCTCTACTTAGTTTTAAGTGCTACTGTTACAGTACTGGCATTTACATGTTCTTCTTTTCTTTCTTTTTTTCACTCTCCTCCTCAAAAGGATATACCTAATCTTACTTTGATACTATGATAAAATTGCTGGTGGAAGAGGTGTGTATGTCAGTGTCTGTGAGAGAGAGGCAGAGGCCGAAAGACAGAGCAAAAAGTAAACAGAAGCTCAATTCATTCAATACACTGATCAGTTTTATAGTGAACCTATCACGAAAAAGAAAGCAATAATCATTGCAGGTAATCCTCGAATTATGACCACCCACAACTGAGCCCAAAATTTCTGTTGCTAAGTGAGACAGGCGTTCAGTGAATTTTGTCCCGTCTTATCATTTCTCTTGCCACGGTTGTTTAAGTGAATCACTGCGGTTGTTAGTGGCACAGTTGCTGAGAGAATTTGGCTTTGCCCATTAGGAGGTTGGAAAAAGTGATCGAGCGAACCTGGGACACTGCAACCGTCATACATATGAGTCAGTGGCCAAACATCTGAATTTTGGTGACGTGACCAGGGGGATGCTGAAATAATCATGTGAAAAACAGTTATGAGTCACTTTTTTTTCACTGCCGTTGTAACTTCAAATAGTCACTAAATGAACAGCTATTAGTTGAAGCCCACCTGAACGCTATCTTGGCAAGGTGGTAAAGAAATAGTATCTCCCTACTAACAACTTAAAACACTTCTCGTACCAGTCTTCATTTTAAGACTATGTGTATAACTGAAGAGTTGTAGAGATTACCAACACCGTTAGTAAGATTAGTATCATTAGTGATGTTAATATCCATGCTAGAATGTGCAAATTAAGACGGAACCTTCAAACTGCCACTAATATATGAATATTAGCACAGATTTATTAGTTTATAATAAAACAATTAAAGAAAAAATAATTTAAAAAGTTTATCCCTTGGTTGCTGTTGAGACAGCTGACTAGCTTTTAATTCAATTTGCTCTCATGCACTTTCTTTTGTTTAACAATTAACATTCATTGAATACTTGATAATATATTCATCTCAATGCCTTTTTTTTTAAAAAAAGTTATTTTATAATTTTGGTAGCACCGCAAGGCTCTCAGTATCTCTCTATTCTATTAATCCCAGTGACACCTTTTCCTCAATATAAGGCGATTGGCGAGTAGATAACTAAGTACACCAACAGAAAGCATCAAGTCCTAATAGGATTTACTTTTGAGTGAACATGCACGGTGAGAATGACATTTGCCTTATGTATCTGTGCAACTATTTTTTTTTAAAGAAACTATTTTTAATTCAACCAAGTCAATAGCAAGTGCACAAAGGAATTTATATGCACGTGAAATAAGAATCAGTTTTGCCCTTTGGAAAATTATATTTTTCTTTAAAGATTGCCTTCTGTTGCATGCCATTAAAAAAACCCCTATGTTATTTATCTATCTGATTAAAAACAAACTGTAAATTCTGGAGCTATTTATTATTCTCCCACAGTGGTTACAGCACCCAACTGTAATATAAAACCTATCCAGAGTTCACACTTATTTCTGTCTTTTTAATGAATTCATTTATGCTGCTAAATTTTACCCAAGGACCACCACCCCCTTCTATATATATACAGTGTGTGTGTGTGTGTGTGTGTGTGTGTGTGTTGCATTTGTGCTGTTAAATAAATAAAGGGAGACACTATATATATAAACCCAGCCTGAAGATGGCGAGGGAGACCTCACTGAAACGTTGCCAAGACAATCTCAATCTTACACGGGAAAAGACCCGAATGCAACAAGACCAGCATATCTATATCTATATCTATATATAACAATTAGCATAATTTATCCACAGGATGGCACTGTCGGCTTTTGCTATCAATGTGCATCAGTTGAGAGTAAAACTATGGAAAATTATAAAGCAAAGCTATAATAGAAAGGAAAAAAAAAACTTCTGCAGAGATTCAGGTACGGTATATCATACTTCCGGCAAGAAATAGGCACAGTTGCCTTAAAGAGTTGCAGGCAGCTCTTATGTTCTAAATCTTCTTTTAGGAATTGGGTCAAAATTGTGCTACTTCTATAACGCTTGTTATAATTGCCTAATAAACAAGGAGTATACATTACATATGGTGGTAGCAAGGATATTTATGATTTTTCCCCCTTATGGTTCCAAAATACAAATTTGGGATTTCAACAAGCCTTCCTTTTCTAAACATGGGAGCTAAATAGTTGATGGTGTCAGAGGAATTGCTTCAACAATCAAGGTTAGGACATTACTTCAATGCCAATTTCAATCAGACATATTGGCCAGGCAAAATCCCATGAGGCTTTATTGCAAATAGTTCATTATTGTTAGGATCACCTCAATATTTGGTTAGACCTTGGGCTTGAGGATGGTGCCACCATCATCTGACTGCTCCAGCTGAGCATAAGACAACTCCTACCTCATACATCCCTGCGACCAATTCGCTCTCACAGAGAGGGACTCCTCCCGGTGCCGTCCACCAAGCAATGCCAGCGGGCGGCGCCCAGGAGCAGGGCCTTCTCTGTGATGGGCCCAGCCCTCTGGAATGACCTCCCCGCCAATATTAGAACCACCACTGATCTCCGCTCCTTCCGCAAGAAACTCAAGACCCACCTGTTCCAATTAGCCGGCCTGGCCCAGTTATACTTTTACTCTTCAATCCTCCTGGCAGTTATTTTAAATTCTGGGGTAGATTTTAATGTTTGTTTTTATTTTCATTAGTATTGTACAGATTTTATGTAATTGGTTTTATGGGTTTTGATGCCTCCTCTATGTAAATGTCTATGTATATATATATGTATATGGTGTTTTAACTTTTGATTGTACACCGCCCCGAGTCCCTTCGTGGAGAGGGAGCGGTTTATAAATTTAATAAAATCAATCAAATCAAATCAAATCCTGGCTTAATGAGTCCTGAAGCTGGCAGTCCGGAAGCAAAGGTTCCCCTGGAACAATAGAGTCCGATTCAAGGTCAGAGTCATATTATGAATTGTGGCTCATAACTACTCCCCAGAATTCCTCAGTTTTATTCTCAACTGATGCACACTGATAGCAAAAGTCGACAGTGCCCTTCTGTGGATAAATTATGCATACATACATACATACGCTGGTCTTGTTGCATTACAGTCTTTTCCCGTGTAAGATTGAGATTGTCTTGGCAATGTTTCAGCAAGGTCTCACTCGCGATCTTCAGGCTGGGTTTATACGTATAGTGTCTCCCTTTATTTATTTATCAGCACAAATGTAACACACACACACACACACACACACACATATGTGATTAATGATTGTTCATGGGACATGAATTGAGGAATCTGCTGCTTCTAGCACCTAATCACACTGGAAACCTGTCAAAAAGTTTCAGAGCTCTTCAACTTTCTTCAATGACTTGGAGCCGGTGGTCCAGGGAATGCTTATTAAATTTGCAGATGGCCCAAAATGGGGTATGAAGGCTAATATCCTAGAAGACGGAGATCAAATTCAAAATGATCTTGATAGGTCAGGGAAATGAAATGAAAATATCAGCCTGAAATTTAACAAAGGCAAATGCCAAGTGATGCCTTTAGGAAAAAGAAGCCAAATGCGAGTAGATTGGGAATCGTTCTTGTAAAAAGTTCTAGAACAGTACTACAAACAGAATATGAATGAGCAGAGGGACATGGCTGCCAAAATGAAAGAGGCAAGTGCCATTTTAGGCTAGATCAACAGAAATGTCGTTTCTCAGTGATGGTGAGTAATTGTTCCATTTTATTCTATTTTAAGGGCTCGTACTTATGTCCCATTAACCATGTCATGAAAATTCTGTATTAAACATTTTGGAGGACACACCCTTGATCTTTTATCTCTAATCCACTGTAAATGTAACCTAAATTCATTTTTACTATCAATTGTATATCAACCTTCCAAAAGACTAGACACTAGACCTGGTATTCAACACACGTTCACTGGCTTTTCAAAAGACCAACGGGAGGGAGGGAGGGAGGGAGGGAAGGAAGGAAGGAAGGAAGGAAGGAAGGAAGGAAGGAAGGAAGGAAGGAAGGAAGGAAGGAAGGAAGAAAAGCTGATGGTTGATTTAAATTGGGAAAGAGATGAATTACTAGCTTTGCCAAATCAATACATTCCTGTTTTTCTATGACTTCTATTAATGATAGGTCATGCAAGGCCACACTTTTTGCTCTTTATTATTATTTTTGGAAGGGAGCTCTGACATTTGGCAAATTCCATTCTTCTAGGTATTGCTGACTGCAGACACTCAGCTTCTCCACTGTCATTTCTTTCCAGTAATTACCCTTTTAAATAGTGGAGAACTGGAATAAATTGGCTGCTGCCAAGTTCTTTTTTAGACCCAAGCCATAAGAACAGAGAGAAAAAAAATTCCCATCAGACTGGTGTTAAAGGCCAGGATGAAGTAGGAAGAAGCTGCCTGGATGTCTACATAAGGTTCTCCTGCTTTCATCTGGATGTCTCCCCAGCTGGACTGTTTTTGGACACGGGTCTGCTATTTATTTTTATTTTTTTACATTTTGAACTGTCCGTCTCCCTCTTGAGAGTCTTCCAAAATTATCGGAAGTAGCCCAAGTGACACAAAGAATTTAAGTCAAAAACTCAATGAAACTAATCAGTGACAGTTACAATTGTCCAGTAGAACTTTCCTTAGTGCTAAATCTCAAAGCCATCACCTATTGTTCAACACAGGGAGACGGTTGATTCTGAGCCACTCAATGTTGACTGAGCCTTCCATCCTTCCAAGGTTGGTAAAATGAGGACCCAGATTGTTGGGGGCAATAGGCTGACTCTGTAAACCGCTTAGAGAGGGCTGTAAAGTACCATGAAGCAGTATATAAGTCTAAGTGCTATTGCTATTATATGCAAAAAAGCCATTAGATGCTAGGTGATGTCCTTCAGAACATTTAATCGCATGTTAGCAAAACTTAACATGCTTAAATCCCTCAAGATCCATTTGAACAGCTGTTCTTTGTGCATTTTTTATAATCTTGGCAAGGTAACGAACTCACCTATCTATTATTCATTATATCATTCCTGTCCGGGAAAGACAACGAGGATAGCTGTTTTGCTTTCCAAAATGGTCCTTGTTTCCTACAAAACTGAGCCCAGGAGTTTAGCATGATAAGTTTAGCTTATTAAAAGTGACTGTGATTTTTTTTATTAAAAAAAAAAAAAACCACCAGTCTCCCTAGGGACCAGCTCACATTTAGTGAACTCTTCCCTGCCACATGTTAAAGAAACTGATTGAGGGTGTTTCTCTCCACTATTTGATGATGCTGTGCTGGAAGAAAAATGAGGAGGGGGGGCATACCAGTCAGTGTCATTGAATTGTCCCACAGGAAAGTGGTAATGACAAGACCACTCACCAACATGAGACAGATTAGAGTTTAACTGAATACAGTACAAATTATTCTGGCATGTTTCTGCTGCGGAGGAAATGCACATTAACATAGCCACGAGGAACTATCCCTTAGCCGCAGTCTATCCCTAATGAGTTCTGAGAATCACATTCTAAGATTCAGAGAAAGTACAATAGAGTAGGACAATAAAATCAAGACTTAACAAGGAAAAAAAATTGGAGATACTTAGCCCTGAAGAAGAATGAGGAAGAAAAAGAGTATGCTTCAATTACCTAAAGGGGCATCACAAAGAATGTTAACTTTCTATCATCCACAAAAAACATAGGACATAAAATAATGAGATTAAGTTGCTGGCTGGGGAATTCTGGGAGTTGAAGTCCACAAGTCTTAAAAGTTCCCAAGTTTGGACACCCCTGCCCTAGATTAATAATCCTTTCCCAACTGCATAATTCTATGAACATAGAACAGAAATTATTCAAAACTCTTGTCTTAATTTATTCCTGTCACATGTTAAAGAATCGCAAATGGTAAGACGGGCAAATGGAATGAATAAATAAAAAATGGTTATTGTATTCATTGTTGTTATTACTAGGATAATTTTTTACACTCCAGTAAAATTACATAGGATGGTACCAAACAGCATAGCACATTCTTAATTTACTACTTGAACACTTAAAAAGAATGACAGCTTTCTGCTGTTTACATCTATGGGCATATTTAATTCTATTTTTCACACTTTTGAGCCACCCATTTCCATCGGATACAGGCCCCACCTCTGCCGGCAGAAGGACCATGCTGTGGTTCCTGACGATCAAGGAATTCTGACTGGCAGGGTCTAGAAGAGTCTTTATTGCAGTGGATCCAGCCCTCTGGAACATTGTATCCCCTAAGGTGAGATCTGCAGCCCCCATTTTGGCCTTCTAGAGTGTCCCTTGCAGAAGGACCCTGCCAGACCTTTGAGATAAGCTAAGTCAGACCTGGCCCAAACTCATGCTTGACTCCATTCTTTTCGTTTATAACTTTTATTGTTTTATCAAAGTATAAAATACAAAGAGCAATAAAAATAGGAAATTAAGGGAAAGAAAAAGAAACGGGGAAAATATGAGGTACAAATATGAGGAAGAAAGAAAAGACACTTTTTAACACAGTATAAGATAGCAATATTACAACCTCTTTTTTTGTTACTTTTACACATTTGTATATAATTAACCATTTTATAACAAAAAATCTAATCAGCAAAACTCAAAGTCGGTTCCATTTTTTTTTTCATCATTAGGAAAAAATCCAGAAGTAATTTATCTCCAAATAAAATATTTATCTCCAAATAAAAAACCAATTCTTTTTTAATAGATCAATTTAACCATTACGGCTTTAACTTCCTTGCTTTTGAAATAATATGTATTTCTATTTGCACTTAATAATCTTTATAAATGATCACCATTTATATTAACAAAATTCACTGCATTCTATTGGATTCTTTAACCTTAAAAGGGAATAAATGTTTGTGTCATCCATTTTAAGACACTAAGCTTTAAAAAAAAACATTTCTAAAATTAAAACATTCTAGTACATCTTTTTTTTAAACTTCCTCTCAGCATACATATTTTAAAGTCCACTTTCATACCAATAAAATTCCACCTAAGTCCAGTTAACTCATTCAATATAGATCACTCAAAGAGTATTTCTGGTGAAAAGATGGACCAGGAAAGGATGTCTGTGGGTTTTTTTCCCTGGAATATATCAACAGAAAGAACCGGTATTCCATTAGTTTATGAGACTCTCCTGGGTTAGGAAAAGTCCCAGAATCATCCCACAAGATCCTCCGATACAGCAAAAGGTTTGCAAGTAGCTTCAGGAGGTTGTAAGATCATTCTGGGACTTTCCCTAACACAGGAGAGCTCTTTCCAAGAAGCTTGTGTGCCGAAAGCTGAGGGGTAGGGTTGTAATTAGTTCATGAAGAAGTAGCCATTCTGGAATTTATTTTTCAATTGGGTTGTAGGTTGTGCCTTTCATTCCTTAATCATTTTTAAGGACTCTGAATCTTCATTAAACTGGAAGAGGCTAGCTTTAGCTACAGCCTGCTATCTTTAAAAAAATGAATATAAAGGCAGAAAATTGTCGTGGTTCTAGATGATTTTTAGTCATTTGTAGCTTGACTATGTGCTTTGCTATGGGTGACTAAAACTAAAACGTTCTGATTTTGATGATTCCCGATTGGTCAGCAATTCTTAGGCGAGTTCCAAAAAAGCCACTCTTTGACTAAAGAGGAATTAAAAAGATGGAGGAGCAAATTATTAGAGATGTGCTTGAAAAATATTTCAATAAAATCCATCAGTTTGTAGAACAGCTATGCTCCAAGGATGTTAAAAAGACTGCTCAACGCCATTCAAAGTGAAAAGGTTACTTCTACTAAAAGCCAAGCGATTAGGGTAATGCAAAGACACAACTCAAGTTTGAGTGTAAAAATTCCTAGGTTAAAATTCCCCTTCCCAAGCTATAACCTTTGTTATTTTCACATTATACAGTCATATTTAGAGAAGATGTTTTGGTAACGGGTCCCTGTCGTGTTCTGGTAGATGGATATGTGCTGCATTCGCAGGACCACGGCCTTGAGATGTCTCCGGACGGCTTGACTGTCGTTTTTGGTTTCCCATGTCTTCCTTGCTGCTATGGAAGCTGGCAGTATGCTACCATTCCTGCAGAAGACAAACAGCTCTTTAAAATCATGTGCCATGGATCCTCTGATGGGTGTTATTCATCCTAACCAAAGACCACTTTTGCAGATATGGTAAATGAGAGCCATGGGTTCTACTTTGACTCCTCATGACTTTATTCAGTTTCCTGTCACCCATGGTACCATTTATGCAATAACTTTGGCAGCTCTTGAGCTGTCACAGATGATTGTAACATCTGTTGCTTCTTCTTGTTAGGCACCTATATAACAGGATTTTCATTTACCCATTTCATTTTTTCCCCTCTATTTCTATAGCACTCTTCTTGCAAAATCAGTTAGGAGAAGCAATAAAAAGCAATCTTAAACTGTCTAGTAAAACCAAGAACACTTATAAAAAATGAAAACATCATTTTGGAAGGGAGATGGGAAGAAAATTTAAAAGACAGTCTGGTCTTTTTTTTTTTTTTTTGGTCTGCTATTATCCAATTAATGCCGGGGGTTGTCATATCTCATATATCAGTGGTCCATGTTATGTGCTCACATCAAGATGCTTTGTCTTTTAATGTTCAGCAATAGAATTTGATATACCCATCTTGTTCAATAACAAGGGAGAGATGCTGTGAGTTATGCGCTCCCGGATGAATGAGATGGAAGAATCTTGGGGGTCTTGATATATTGCCCCTTATAATTTTCCATTCCGATGATGGACTACAATAGTGGGAACGAAATGGGACAAGTGAGACATTTGCATGCCCACGTCTCACACCCCCATTGCAGTTGATCCAGCTCGGGCATTCATTTTAGGTTGGTTGTCCGTCACCACTCCACCCTCACCACTGGTCCTGTGTCCTTCTACTCACCAACCCCCCTGCTGTGTGAGCATGCTGAATTGTTCAGCGAGATTTACTCCTGGTGATTCGTGGCTACGTGACAACTAAACACCAGCCAATCCTTGCAGCGAGGGATGGGCCTCTGCCTAATCAGGGGATGACAGCAGCCTCGGGTGCCAGAGAGGCAGGAACAGAGCAGTGGGATATGAAAAGAATACAGTGGGGTGGGGTAAGGGGGAAATCCAGCATCCTGCTCCTGGCACCATCATGAGTCCCAAACTCCACATTCCGAGATGCCGGCCACCTCACCCTCAAGCTCTCCTATGCCAGGTTGGCAGCGTTTCTGTACAAAGTGCAGCAGTGTCAACAAAAACAGGGGATTGCCACGCCCTCCATGGGTCAACTGTGGGAACCCAAAACATCTGGGGGGGGGCTTTGAGATAACCCTCTTTCCCAGGAAACATGCACTCCCTTTGCCCCTTTGAAAGTACCCAACATCCACCATAAAAGGGATTTGACACATTCACGCAGGGTGACTGGCAGAGCCACAAATGTGCATAAAAACGCAGCACTTTTATGCACACTTTGGAGACTTCCTGCCAGCCAGGTACCTTTAAGGGGCTGCTTCAGTGAGTGAGCAAGCATGGCTGAATGGCTAGCTGGGGAGGGATGGCATCCACAGCCGAGGGAGTTGGCAGTGCTGAAGGATGGCGGACGTTTGTTGGCATTGCACCTCACCTATTGGTTGGCTGGGCTGGCATTACGAGAAGGCAGGGACCTATGCCAGAAAACGTCCACCAGCCTCAAAGGCTACCCCAACACCCCTTGGCCACAAACAGCTTTTCCCCACATAGCCACCAATCAAGCCTGCAAGATGAGCTTGCTCACTCGGCCCCTTAAAATATCAGCCACACCTAGTATTAAAATTGGCAGCTGAGGTTTTCTTTGTGGTTCTAAGACCCATCGCCAAGGATAAAATTATTCCAGGAAAGAAAACTATAAAATCTATTGTCAATAAACAGTTACACCTAGCATTAAAACAGGATTTTTGTTCTTGGTTCTAAAAACCACCACCATGGCTAAAATTATGCCAGACCATAAAACTATGCAATGTATAGTGTGTTGTACTCATGAAACTGACTTACGATTTGTAGTAATCTTCTATAGATCCATTTTGATTAACTTGGTGAAGTAGCATTAGTGACAAGGATGATATTTATTCTTGTTTTCCATTCCTCTTCCATTTTCACCATCCACATTGCAGGTTGAAAACTGAGTCCTCTGCTTTTCAAGACCGTGTGGTACATGCCTTTGAGATTTAAAAAACAACAACATTACTTCAGCTGCCATTGGAGTTTTGCTCTCAAGAATATAAAATGCATGATAATTAGTATTACCTCAGAAGAAGGTGCTACATTTACCTACGCAGGAACAATCAACAATCAGTTACTGAAGGCCATTAACCTCATCTTCTATATCCTAACATGTTGAAGAAGAATATTCAACTAAAATTACCTCAGAGCATAAAAGGCAACATCACAGCCGAAGACTAATAGGGCTTGGGAGTGCTCTCTTGTTTCTTCCTATCATGTGCCCAGCAAAGGATAAGTATTTCCAAGAAGACGACAACAGGCAGCAGGATTTCACTTCTTCCTCCTCTCAGTTTACGAAGCTGGAAACCTATACAATTTTTTCTTTGCCAACTAGCATTAAAATGGGCTGTGACGTTTTCTTTCTGGTTCTAAGAACCTTCGCCATGGTCAACTTACGCCAGGCTAGAAATCTATAATTTTCATTACCTATCAACAGCAACACTTAGCATTAAAGTGGGTTTTCATGGCAAAAATAAAGGAGAGGATTGCCATTTCCTTCTCCGGTGGATTACGTTTTGTCAGAGCCCAAGGTTATGACGTGTTTGTCTTGGGTGGCCCAAAACGACATACGCCATAGCTTACTTGAGCTACGCAAGCCCCTTCGCCACGACAAGGCAGTAATCCATGAAGGGGACCCTATCCTTATTACCTATCAACAGCCACACCTAGCATTAAAATGGGCCATTGAGGTCTTTTTTCTGGTTCTAAGAACCTTCGCCATGGCCAAATTACGCCAGGCAAGAAATCTATAAAATCTATGACCTACCAACAGCCACACCAAGCATTAAAATGGGCCATTGAGGTCTTTTTTCTGGTTCTAAGAACCTTCGCCATGGCCAAATTACGCCAGGCAAGAAATCTATACAATCTTTGACCTACCAACAGCCACACCTAGCATTAAAATGGGCCATTGAGGTCTTTTTTCTGGTTCTAAGAACCTTCGCCATGGCCAAATTACGCCAGGCAAGAAATCTATAAAATCTTTGACCTACCAACAGCCACACCTAGCATTAAAATGGGCCATTGAGGTCTTTTTTCTGGTTCTAAGAACCTTTGCCATGGCCAAATTACGCCAGGCAAGAAATCTATAAAATCTTTGACCTACCAACAGCCACACCTAGCATTAAAATGGGCCATTGAGGTCTTTTTTCTGGTTCTAAGAACCTTCGCCATGGCCAAATTACGCCAGGCAAGAAATCTATAAAATCTTTGACCTACCAACAGCCACACCTAGCATTAAAATGGGCCATTGAGGTCTTTTTTCTGGTTCTAAGAACCTTCGCCATGGCCAAATTACGCCAGGCAAGAAATCTATAAAATCTATGACCTACCAACAGCCACACCTAGCATTAAAATGGGCCATTGAGGTCTTTTTTCTGGTTCTAAGAACCTTCGCCATGGCCAAATTACGCCAGGCAAGAAATCTATAAAATCTTTGACCTACCAACAGCCACACCTAGCATTAAAATGGGCCATTGAGGTCTTTTTTCTGGTTCTAAGAACCTTTGCCATGGCCAAATTACGCCAGGCAAGAAATCTATACAATCTATGACCTACCAACAGCCACACCTAGCATTAAAATGGGCCATTGAGGTCTTTTTTCTGGTTCTAAGAACCTTCGCCATGGCCAAATTACGCCAGGCAAGAAATCTATACAATCTATGACCTACCAACAGCCACACCTAGCATTAAAATGGGCCATTGAGGTCTTTTTTCTGGTTCTAAGAACCTTCGCCATGGCCAAATTACGCCAGGCAAGAAATCTATAAAATCTTTGACCTACCAACAGCCACACCTAGCATTAAAATGGGCCATTGAGGTCTTTTTTCTGGTTCTAAGAACCTTCGCCATGGCCAAATTACGCCAGGCAAGAAATCTATACAATCTTTGACCTACCAACAGCCACACCTAGCATTAAAATGGGCCATTGAGGTCTTTTTTCGGGTTCTAAGAACCTTCGCCATGGCCAAATTACGCCAGGCAAGAAATCTATGCAATCTATGACCTACCAACAGCCACACCTAGCATTAAAATGGGCCATTGAGGTCTTTTTTCTGGTTCTAAGAACCTTCGCCATGGCCAAATTACGCCAGGCAAGAAATCTATGCAATCTATGACCTCCCAACAGCCACACCTAGCATTAAAATGGGCCATTGAGGTCTTTTTTCTGGTTCTAAGAACCTTCGCCATGGCCAAATTACGCCAGGCAAGAAATCTATGCAATCTATGACCTACCAACAGCCACACCTAGCATTAAAATGGGCCATTGAGGTCTTTTTTCTGGTTCTAAGAACCTTCGCCATGGCCAAATTACGCCAGGCAAGAAATCTATAAAATCTTTGACCTACCAACAGCCACACCTAGCATTAAAATGGGCCATTGAGGTCTTTTTTCTGGTTCTAAGAACCTTCGCCATGGCCAAATTACGCCAGGCAAGAAATCTATAAAATCTTTGACCTACCAACAGCCACACCTAGCATTAAAATGGGCCATTGAGGTCTTTTTTCTGGTTCTAAGAACCTTCGCCATGGCCAAATTACGCCAGGCAAGAAATCTATAAAATCTTTGACCTACCAACAGCCACACCTAGCATTAAAATGGGCCATTGAGGTCTTTTTTTCTGGTTCTAAGAACCTTCGCCATGGCCAAATTACGCCAGGCAAGAAATCTATAAAATCTTTGACCTACCAACAGCCACACCTAGCATTAAAATGGGCCATTGAGGTCTTTTTTCTGGTTCTAAGAACCTTTGCCATGGCCAAATTACGCCAGGCAAGAAATCTATAAAATCTTTGACCTACCAACAGCCACACCTAGCATTAAAATGGGCCATTGAGGTCTTTTTTCTGGTTCTAAGAACCTTCGCCATGGCCAAATTACGCCAGGCAAGAAATCTATAAAATCTATGACCTACCAACAGCCACACCTAGCATTAAAATGGGCCATTGAGGTCTTTTTTCTGGTTCTAAGAACCTTCGCCATGGCCAAATTACGCCAGGCAAGAAATCTATAAAATCTTTGACCTACCAACAGCCACACCTAGCATTAAAATGGGCCATTGAGGTCTTTTTTCTGGTTCTAAGAACCTTCGCCATGGCCAAATTACGCCAGGCAAGAAATCTATAAAATCTTTGACCTACCAACAGCCACACCTAGCATTAAAATGGGCCATTGAGGTCTTTTTTCTGGTTCTAAGAACCTTCGCCATGGCCAAATTACGCCAGGCAAGAAATCTATACAATCTATGACCTACCAACAGCCACACCTAGCATTAAAATGGGCCATTGAGGTCTTTTTTCTGGTTCTAAGAACCTTCGCCATGGCCAAATTACGCCAGGCAAGAAATCTATAAAATCTTTGACCTACCAACAGCCACACCTAGCATTAAAATGGGCCATTGAGGTCTTTTTTTCTGGTTCTAAGAACCTTCGCCATGGCCAAATTACGCCAGGCAAGAAATCTATACAATCTTTGACCTACCAACAGCCACACCTAGCATTAAAATGGGCCATTGAGGTCTTTTTTCTGGTTCTAAGAACCTTCGCCATGGCCAAATTACGCCAGGCAAGAAATCTATAAAATCTATGACCTACCAACAGCCACACCTAGCATTAAAATGGGCCATTGAGGTCTTTTTTCTGGTTCTAAGAACCTTCGCCATGGCCAAATTACGCCAGGCAAGAAATCTATACAATCTTTGACCTACCAACAGCCACACCTAGCATTAAAATGGGCCATTGAGGTCTTTTTTCTGGTTCTAAGAACCTTCGCCATGGCCAAATTACGCCAGGCAAGAAATCTATACAATCTTTGACCTACCAACAGCCACACCTAGCATTAAAATGGGCCATTGAGGTCTTTTTTCTGGTTCTAAGAACCTTCGCCATGGCCAAATTACGCCAGGCAAGAAATCTATAAAATCTATGACCTACCAACAGCCACACCTAGCATTAAAATGGGCCATTGAGGTCTTTTTTCTGGTTCTAAGAACCTTCGCCATGGCCAAATTACGCCAGGCAAGAAATCTATAAAATCTATGACCTACCAACAGCCACACCTAGCATTAAAATGGGCCATTGAGGTCTTTTTTCTGGTTCTAAGAACCTTCGCCATGGCCAAATTACGCCAGGCAAGAAATCTATAAAATCTTTGACCTACCAACAGCCACACCTAGCATTAAAATGGGCCATTGAGATCTTTTTTCTGGTTCTAAGAACCTTTGCCATGGCCAAATTACGCCAGGCAAGAAATCTATAAAATCTATGACCTACCAACAGCCACACCTAGCATTAAAATGGGCCATTGAGATCTTTTTTCTGGTTCTAAGAATCTTTGCCATGGCCAAATTACGCCAGGCAAGAAATCTATAAAATCTATGACCTACCAACAGCCACACCTAGCATTAAAATGGGCCATTGAGGTCTTTTTTCTGGTTCTAAGAACCTTCGCCATGGCCAAATTACGCCAGGCAAGAAATCTATAAAATCTTTGACCAACCAATAGCCACACCTAGCATTAAAATGGGCCACTGAGGTCTTTTTTCTGGTTCTAAGAACCTTCGCCATGGCCAAATTACGCCAGGCAAGAAATCTATAAAATCTATGACCTACCAACAGCCACACCTAGCATTAAAATGGGCCGTTGAGGTCTTTTTTCTGGTTCTAAGAACCTTTGCCATGGCCAAATTACGCCAGGCAAGAAATCTATAAAATCTATGACCTACCAACAGCCACACCTAGCATTAAAATGGGCCATTGAGGTCTTTTTTCTGGTTCTAACAACCTTCGCCATGGCCAAATTACGCCAGGCAAGAAATCTATAAAATCTATGACCTACCAACAGCCACACCTAGCATTAAAATGGGCCATTGAGGTCTTTTTTCTGGTTCTAAGAACCTTCGCCATGGCCAAATTACGCCAGGCAAGAAATCTATAAAATCTATGACCTACCAACAGCCACACCTAGCATTAAAATGGGCCATTGAGGTCTTTTTTCTGGTTCTAAGAACCTTCGCCATGGCCAAATTACGCCAGGCAAGAAATCTATAAACTCTATGACCTACCAACAGCCACACCTAGCATTAAAATGGGCCATTGAGGTCTTTTTTCTGGTTCTAAGAACCTTCGCCATGGCCAAATTACGCCAGGCAAGAAATCTATACAATCTTTGACCTACCAACAGCCACACCTAGCATTAAAATGGGCCGTTGAGGTCTTTTTTCTGGTTCTAAGAACCTTCGCCATGGCCAAATTACGCCAGGCAAGAAATCTATAAAATCTATGACCTACCAACAGCCACACCTAGCATTAAAATGGGCCATTGAGGTCTTTTTTCTGGTTCTAAGAACCTTCGCCATGGCCAAATTACGCCAGGCAAGAAATCTATAAAATCTATGACCTACCAACAGCCACACCTAGCATTAAAATGGGCCATTGAGGTCTTTTTTCTGGTTCTAAGAACCTTCGCCATGGCCAAATTACGCCAGGCAAGAAATCTATAAAATCTATGACCTACCAACAGCCACACCTAGCATTAAAATGGGCCATTGAGGTCTTTTTTCTGGTTCTAAGAACCTTCGCCATGGCCAAATTACGCCAGGCAAGAAATCTATAAAATCTATGACCTACCAACAGCCACACCTAGCATTAAAATGGGCCATTGAGGTCTTTTTTCTGGTTCTAAGAACCTTCGCCATGGCCAAATTAAGCCAGGCAAGAAACTTATAAAATCTATGACCTACCAACAGCCACACCTAGCATTAAAATGGGCCATTGAGGTCTTTTTTCTGGTTCTAAGAACCTTCGCCATGGCCAAATTACGCCAGGCAAGAAATCTATACAATCTTTGACCTACCAACAGCCACACCTAGCATTAAAATGGGCCATTGAGGTCTTTGTTCTGGTTCTAAGAACCTTCGCCATGGCCAAATTACGCCAGGCAAGAGATCTATACAATCTTTGACCTACCAACAGCCACACCTAGCATTAAAATGGGCCATTGAGGTCTTTTTTCTGGTTCTAAGAACCTTCGCCATGGCCAAGTTACGCCAGGCAAGAAATATATGCAATCTATGACCTACCAACAGCCACACCTAGCATTAAAATGGGCCATTGAGGTCTTTTTTCTGGTTCTAAGAACCTTTGCCATGGCCAAATTACGCCAGGCAAGAAATCTATAAAATCTATGACCTACCAACAGCCACACCTGGCATTAAAATGGGCCATTGAGGTCTTTTTTCTGGTTCTAAGAACCTTTGCCATGGCCAAATTACGCCAGGCAAGAAATCTATAAAATCTATGACCTACCAACAGCCACACCTGGCATTAAAATGGGCCATTGAGGTCTTTTTTCTGGTTCTAAGAACCTTAGCCATGGCCAAATTACGCCAGGCAAGAAATCTATAAAATCTATGACCTACCAACAGCCACACCTAGCATTAAAATGGGCCATTGAGGTTTTCTTTCAGGTTCTAAGAACCTTCGCCATGGCCAAATTACGCCAGGCAAGAAATCTATAAAATCTATGACCTACCAACAGCCACACCTGGCATTAAAATGGGCCATTGAGGTCTTTTTTCTGGTTCTAAGAACCTTCGCCATGGCCAAATTACGCCAGGCAAGAAATCTATGCAATCTTTGACCTACCAACAGCCACACCTAGCATTAAAATGGGCCATTGAGGTCTTTTTTCTGGTTCTAAGAACCTTCGCCATGGCCAAATTATGCCAGGCAAGAAATCTATACAATCTATGACCTACCAACAGCCACACCTAGCATTAAAATGGGCCATTGAGGTCTTTTTTCTGGTTCTAAGAACCTTCGCCATGGCCAAATTACGCCAGGCAAGAAATCTATAAAATCTTTGACCTACCAACAGCCACACCTAGCATTAAAATGGGCCATTGAGGTCTTTTTTCTGGTTCTAAGTACCTTCGCCATGGCCAAATTACGCCAGGCAAGAGATCTATGAAATCTTTGACCTCCCAACAGCCACACCTAGCATTAAAATGGGCCATTGAGGTCTTTTTTCTGGTTCTAAGAACCTTTGCCATGGCCAAATTACGCCAGGCAAGAGATCTATGAAATCTTTGACCTCCCAACAGCCACACCTAGCATTAAAATGGGCCATTGAGGTCTTTTTTCTGGTTCTAAGAACCTTCGCCATGGCCAAATTACGCCAGGCAAGAAATATATGAAATCTATGACCTCCCAACAGCCACACCTAGCATTAAAATGGGCCATTGAGGTCTTTTTTCTGGTTCTAAGAACCTTTGCCATGGCCAAATTACGCCAGGCAAGAGATCTATAAAATCTATGACCTCCCAACAGCCACACCTAGCATTAAAATGGGCCATTGAGGTCTTTTTTCTGGTTCTACGAACCTTCGCCATGGCCAAGTTACGCCAGGCAAGAAATCTATAAAATCTATGACCTCCCAACAGCCACACCTAGCATTAAAATGGGCCATTGAGGTCTTTTTTCTGGTTCTAAGAACCTTTGCCATGGCCAAATTACGCCAGGCAAGAAACCTATACAATCTTTGACCTACCAACAGCCACACCTAGCATTAAAATGGGCCATTGAGGTCTTTTTTCTGGTTCTACGAACCTTCGCCATGGCCAAGTTACGCCAGGCAAGAAACCTATAAAATCTATGACCTCCCAACAGCCACACCTAGCATTAAAATGGGCCATTGAGGTCTTTTTTCTGGTTCTAAGAACCTTCGCCATGGCCAAATTACGCCAGGCAAGAAATCTATGCAATCTTTGACCTACCAACAGCCACACCTAGCATTAAAATGGGCCATTGAGGTCTTTTTTCTGGTTCTAAGAACCTTTGCCATGGCCAAATTACGCCAGGCAAGAAATCTATAAAATCTATGACCTACCAACAGCCACACCTAGCATTAAAATGGGCCATTGAGGTCTTTTTTCTGGTTCTAAGAACCTTCGCCATGGCCAAATTACGCCAGGCAAGAAATCTATAAAATCTATGACCTACCAACAGCCACACCTAGCATTAAAATGGGCCATTGAGGTCTTTTTTCTGGTTCTAAAAACCTTCGCCATGGCCAAATTACGCCAGGCAAGAAATCTATAAAATCTATGACCTACCAACAGCCACACCTAGCATTAAAATGGGCCATTGAGGTCTTTTTTCTGGTTCTAAAAACCTTCGCCATGGCCAAATTACGCCAGGCAAGAAATCTATGAAATCTATGACCTACCAACAGCCACACCTAGCATTAAAATGGGCCATTGAGGTCTTTTTTCTGGTTCTAAGTACCTTCGCCATGGCCAAATTACGCCAGGCAAGAAATCTATAAAATCTTTGACCTACCAACAGCCACACCTAGCATTAAAATGGGCCATTGAGGTCTTTTTTCTGGTTCTAAGAACCTTCGCCATGGCCAAATTACACCAGGCAAAAAATCTATAAAATCTATGACCTCCCAACAGCCACACCTAGCATTAAAATGGGCCATTGAGGTCTTTTTTCTGGTTCTAAGAACCTTCGCCATGGCCAAGTTATGCCAGGCAAGAAATCTATAAAATCTATTTTCAATCATATCCCCAACTAGGAATCATAATACATGATGGCAAATACTTAATTTCACAATGTTTTGGCACACTTAAGTATAATGCCAGTTGGGAAACTGACCATAATAGACCAATCAATCATGTTTGGAAATTTTAAAAAGCCCAATAGTATGACAAATTAGCCATCAATAGTTCCATAAACAATATGTACATCTATGAACAAGGCGGCGCCATCAACAATACCAAAGGAATCAAAAAGGACTAAAACTTCTCACCAGCAATCCTATAGGAGCATCAACTACAAATTCAACATTAGACCAACAGTCATGAACAATACCTGAATCAAAGAAGTGTCAAACAAGTGAACAACAAATAGCCCAACCAAAGAACCTCAAAGACCGCTTTTACAGAGTCTGAAAGCACAAATCCAATAGAACGTAAGCTGAAAGCAAACGTCACTCTTTCCTAGCACTGACATTCCATAATCTGGTTAAGGAATCATCTTGAAGATTCATTAGCCAAAGTAGGGAATGCCAATGGTAGGAAAGGGTGAGTTTGCTCTCAGCTCATGTTCTAGTGAATTGTGGTTTCAGAGTCGGTAGAAGTGGTCTTTGACGT
Source organism: Natrix helvetica (assembly GCF_964273705.1). NCBI lineage: Eukaryota > Metazoa > Chordata > Lepidosauria > Squamata > Natricidae > Natrix > Natrix helvetica. The sequence continues at coordinate 14,961,342 of NC_138562.1, read as the reverse complement.
TCGTTGGTTCGGCTATTTGTTCACTTCCTTGATGTCAATGCCAGACAGCACCAAGGACCCTTAATTACAATCACGAACCACAAATCTCCGCCATTATTTGTATACAAGCATCATTTTAAAGCACATCATCAGTTTTACTTTCAGTTCTAAGAAGTCTGGCTGGTACTGGCATAAATGTGGGAGAGAGGTGATCCAAAAGGATTCCCTTGCAGTCGGAGTACTAAGGGTGTCCTCAGAGACTGGAGGCGGCTTGCAGGTGAGTGCTTTGACTCCTCCAGAGTGATTCACCCTCACTGCTCACTCATGGACTGAAAGGTTCACCCAATGGAACTCGAGAGGCCTCCCAGTGTGTGTGATAAGGCAGAATGAGACAGGCAGGTGGCCAGACTGCTGGGCTCATTCATTGCGTCGCAGAATGGAAACTCAGGGACTGAACAACCTCCACAAGTAGGGGCATCACCCCCATCTCCACGCTTTAATATGGGAAATTCCTTGTGGGGATCTCTCTGGTTCTAAAAAACACTGCCAATGATTAAAATTATCTCAGATCAGAAATTGTTTATACATTTTAGATACATTTGCCGCATTTATGCTTACTGTTTTTACCATCGTTGCTTTTTTTTATATAGAAAAGTTATCTAAAGCATGCCTTAGGGTCAGCTTTAGCAAGTCCCAAAAGTTTCTGCAGTAATAAAACGCATGTTGCCAACAGTACCTGTCAAGCTTCTTAGTTAAACACAATACTGTTTAGTTAATGAAAGTGACCCTACTTTTGATGTCTTCGTCTGCTTGTCCGTTGTCAATCATGTAGAGTGCCTTTTGGGGAAAAAAAATCAACGTTACCAGATGACCATCTGATGTTCAGAGACTAGAAAACCAATTCAGCAATTTTACAGTGGGGTTTTATGTTCTTTATCCTACAAGTGAAATTTACTGTTCCCAGAGAGATGGCCTCCATATAAGTTTTTCTTACACTCCAGGAGTAGAAAGGCATCCTTAAAATTGCCGTAAGGTCCTGAGAGTTTATCTTCGTGCAACAAAGTCAGGTCAGGTTCTGGGCCTGAAGCCACTTTAGTTAACTTTTGCCTTTAGTTCCTTGAAGTAACTAGTCCTCTACATGTTTTGCTTTTAAGGATTTGAGTCTTGGCTAGAATTATCTCAGGTCACAAGAATTAACTTTATTCCCAAGAGCAAGATCAGTTCCTGGATCTGAAGTAATTTTAGTTAACTGTTGTCTTAGCTGAACTAGCTAGCCTTCCACGCTGTGCTTCTTTTAGTTTAGAGTAGTAGAGTAGGAGTAGAGAATGGAAGGAGAGTGGAGTAGAGTGGAACAGAATAGAATACAGAATAGAATAGAGTTTATTGGCCAAGTGTGATTAGACACACAAGAACTTTAAGAATTTGAGCCTTGGCTAGAATTCCCCCAGGTCCCAAGAATTCACTTTATTCCTGAGAACAAGGTCAGCTCCTGAGGTCTTAAGTCGCACTCACCTATGATGGTTTGGTCCTTTCAACAGGACATGGCTGAGATTAACCTCAGATTCCACTAATATTTTACTCTAAGAATTTAACCTTTGGCTAAAATTTCCTCAGACCTCAAGAGTTGCCTTTATTCCAAGTAAGTAAGGTCAACTCCTGGACCTGAAGTAATTTTAGTTAACGTTTGTCTTTATGTAGCTAGTCCTCTACATGCTTTGCTTCTTTATTTGGCCAATACTTTATTTTGCCAAGAACTGAAGAACTTGAGCCTTGGCTAGGATTACCTCAGGTCCCGAGAAGTCACTTTATTTCTAAGAAGATCAGCTCTTGAGGTAATTTTATCTTTAAAACTGATTTTATGTTTGACTCCCCTGTGGTGGTTTGGTCCTTTCAACAAGACATGGCTGAGATTACCTCAGCTCCACTAGTATTTTACTTTAAGAACTAGAATTTAAGCCATTTAGCTCTAAAACTACTTTTAAATCTGACTTGCTCTGGAGGTTTGGTCCTTTTTAACAGGATGTGGCTGAGATTACCTCAGATTCCACCAGTATTTTACTCTAAGAACTTAAACTTTGGCTAAAATTTCCCCAGACCTCAACAGTTGACTTTATTTCAAGAAAGTAAGGTCAATTCCAGAACCTGAAGTAATTTTAGTTAACTTTTGCCATTACCTGAAGTAGCTAAGTCCTCTACAAGTTTTACTTCAAGAATTTGAACCATTGCCTCAGGTGCCAAAAATTGACTTTATTCAAGAAAGCCAACTGCAGAGACTGAAGCAATTTTGCCTTTAAGCTGATTTTAACTCTTTCCACCTGTGGTGGTTTAGCCCCTTTTAACTGCATGCACCTGACTTAAAAGTTGGCTCAGCATGATTCCTCTTAAGCTAATTTTAACTCACCTGTGGTGGCTTGGTCCTTTTTTTTTTTTTAAACAGGACACGTTTGAGATTACCTCAATTTCCACCAATATTTTACTCCGGGGAAAACTTGAGCCTTGACTAACATTAAACAGGACCCAGAAGTTTGCCTTATTCCCTGAGGGAAACGGAGGCAACTCACCCTTGGGTGAAGCTGAGGTATTGGGAGTCCTTTAAAACAAGACGCCTAAATCGAGACTTTACTCAGCCACCCCTGGCGTTGGACTCCTAAGAATATATCCGCCCTGGTTAAAATTACCACAGGTGCCAGAATAGCTTGAACAGGTTAAGAGTTGAGACCTTTGAGGTCGTCTAGTCCAACCCCCCTGTAATTATGCGTTTTAAAATATAAGCAAGGTTTAAAACCACGACGCATCTGCATGCAAGTCTGACCTAAGTTAAGATTCCATAGCCATTATTAATTAGCTCCCCTCCATAGCCATTATTAATTAGCTCCCCTCCATAGCCATTATTAATTAGCTCCCCTCCATACCCCGCAACGTCGAAGAGTTTCAGCTAGAATTACCTCAAAACGCCCAAAGCCACGTCCCGGCTTAAAGCGCGAGGTCTTGGGCTGCGGAGGCGCAATTGGGAGAGAAACATTTTTGGGAGGGTCTCCCGCGCCCCGCAGCATCGTCTCTTGCGAGAAACAAGAGACGCAGCAACAGCGGCGTCGGCTGCCTCAAGCAGCGCGCTCGCGTGCTTTGACTCAGTTTGAGGAGCCCGCCGTCTTTTTAAATCGACCCCGCCCCTCGCGGGAGGGTGGAGAAAGAGAGAGAGGCCGCTCAGCCAATCCGAGGGCTGGGTTTCTAAGAACAGCCAATCACAGCCGAGGTGGGTGTGGAGTAAGTGTGATGAGCGGTGGCCCGGGAAAAGCGTCGGGAAGCGGCTCATCGTGGCCAGGTGTGCCACGGCCGCACAGGTGAGGGCGGTTAGAGGCAGGCACGCCTCCGTCTGTGCACACGTGTGTGTGCGTGAGTGTGAATGCCTTCTCTTCCAGGCTTCGCCCCACCTGGGGAGCGACCTTTCGCCCCGCCTGGTGGTGGTGGGGATCCTTTGGACTACAAATCCTATCCTCCAGCCAGGCAGCCATCGCCCCTTTTGCATGAGAGGCTGGGGTAGCTTTATCCACCCCCCCTGAAAAAAATGCATTTTTTTAAAAAAAATGATCTTTATTATTTTTGCGGAGATGCTTGTGGACTGAGAGATCAAAGGGAGACTTGGGCTTCTACTGGGAATGTTTAGGATTACAGGTCCCATCAGCCATCTCCAGGGTGGGGTGGGGGGTGTTGATAGGGATGGTCCCTTCTTGCAACAGAGAATAAGAAGGCGAACAGGGTTGTCTTCCCCCTCCCCTCCAAAATACTCATTGTTCAAAGAACATCTGAAAATGTAATTTAAATATATATATATATTATTACATGCACATAAACAACACACATACAGTATAGAAGATGCTTTGGACTATAACTATAAGGTCCCATTAGTCAGTTTTGCGGGGTGGGGCTGATGAAGATTACTTCTCTGGCAAGAGATTGCCTCTCTAATTGTTGCCTTCCCCACCTAAATTTCAAGTCCTTTTTAAATTGTTGTTGTGTTTTGCTTGCCAAACAAGCAGCCCTTGGTTTTATTTTCTTGTGCAAATATTGAACTTATTTCTTCCAGTATCTTACAAAAAAAAAAAAAAAATTCAGGACTTTTGCTTTGTTTTCTAAGAATTCTGCTTCAATGTTACAAATGGGTTTTTTTTGATACATGATATCTTTAGCCCCCTGAAAATGAAAGAAAATTACCCAAATTTGAAGTTCTTTCCTCCATTCTCTATTGCAGGAACTCTTCCCTCCCATACACCCTCAGTTAAATGTTTTCAAAAGAGGTGCTTGTCCAAAAGTGTATAGGAAGTTAAAACCCAGCCCTTCTCCTAGAAAAAATGAAATATTCTGGGAAATATTGAAAAGGCAGAATATTATATTTCCCTGGATAAGAAATGAAAAAAAAAACATGTTTTTAGGCAGGAAACAGGCTCATGCTTAATAGCCCACACCTTTGTCAATGGACCATTAAAAAAGCCTGGGCCAGTCTATTCTACATAACAAAGGTCTCCCCCTTCAGCTCCAGGGTGATGTGATTAAGGCATGATACTATTAGCCCTTTACCCATCTCACCACAGGGCACCTGGGAAGAAGCAATGCTCAACCAAACTTGGACATCTCTGCCTCTTTTCTTCTTCACCCAACATCTGGAAGTGTGTGATCTCCCTTTTCTGTTCAGGAGCTCAAGCCATGTGATCCTGTTCACCATTAAACCATCTTTCTAAGCAGCCTCCGTGTTTCCAGTGTCTTTTTCCCCACTTGGAACTGAACCCAGAAGGACATTTCTTCCAACAAGTGCAAAATAATAAATGGCTGCCTTGGTTATGTGTCTTTATTCATGGTTTAAATGTAGTTTATGGAACTAGCCACATTTTTTTTGTCCTTGAATGACAATGAACTGTAAGTTATCAATATGATCTACTTTCACAGAGGTGGTGACCGATTCTTTGTTCTGGACATGCCCAGCTACTGATTGATTGAGTGATTGATAAAATCACCTGCTTTCTATGTTGTGCGTTAGACTAAAGTTTCAATGGAGAAACTGATCTTTTGGATGTTGTTGTACCACTCTAGATTTTAGTACTTCCTGCCAATTGATATGCTGCCAGAGTCTGCTAGGGATTGCAATCCAGCAACATCTGGAAGCACAGCATGTTCCTGTACATGATTAAATATTGTATGTTTTTTGCATGTTTTTTCCTTGTTAACTTCATAATTCCTCTGGTGCTGCATAAAAGGGACCTCAATCTGATAAGATCAATCTTCCTTCCTTCAGGCTCTGGACATCATTCTTTGGCTTTCTCATCTATGCAGAAGAGATAGAACACCTAAACAATGACTTTCAAAAGATAACCAAAGAGATGGAAGCACTTGCAAAACAGACAGTCTGATTTGCTACAGCAGATCCAGCAACAAGAGAAGCAGAATAAATCCTTAAAACAGAAGCAAGAACAGCAGAAACGAAGTCAGACTGAGACTGGAAGCAAAAATGAATAGAATAGAATAACAGAGTTGGAAGGGACCTTGAAGGTCTTCTAGTCCAACCCCCTGCCTAGGCAGGAAACCCTACACCACTTCAGACAAATGGCTATCCAACATCTTCTTAAACACTTCCAGTGTGGAGCACTCACAACTTCTAGAGGCAAGTTGTTCCACTGATTAATTGTTCTAACTGTCAGGAAATTTTTCCTTAGTTCTAAGTTGCTTCTCTCCTTGATTAGTTTCCACCCATTGCTTCTTGTCCTGCCATCAGATGCTTTGGAAAACAGTTTGATTTCCTCTTCTTTGTGGCAGCTCCTGAGATATTGGAACACTGCTATCATGTCTCCCCTAGTCCTTCTTTTCATTAAACTAGACATACCCCGTTCCTGCAACTGTTCTTCATATGTTTTAGCCTCCTGTCCCCTAATCATCTATGTTGCTCTTCTTTGCACTCTTTCTAGAGTCTCAACATCTTTTTTACATCGTGGCGACCAAAACTGGATGCAGTATTCCAAGTGTGGCCTTACCAAGGCATTATAAAGTGGTATTAACACTTCACACGATCTTGATTCTATCCCTCTGTTTATGCAGCCTAGAACTGTGTTGGCTTTTTTGGCAGCTGCTGCACACGGCTGGCTCCTATTTAAATGGTTGTCCACTAGGACTCCAAGATCCCTCTCACAATTACTACTATTGAGTGAGGTACCACATATACAGCACCTGTGCATTTTGTTTGTCAAATAATGTGTATGGGTAGACAACCATAGATTTCTTTTCTAAGGTTATGGACTGTTTTCAGACATAAATATGAAGCTAAATTTCTTATGTGATGCCCCATAAAATACTTACTGTGTTTTTATTAATTATGGTTAATTGATTAGTTCCTGAGCAAATCAAAACTATGGTTCCCTACCAGCCCAATTCCAAAAAAACATTATATTAATACTCTTGGATCATCTCTGAACTCCAAAGGAAGCTACTTAGCAATGGGAATCAGGTTTGTTCTCGTTCAGCTCCTTAAAAAGAGAAGTAAAATATATATAAATGGAACAAATTCCTTTTTTCTAGCCACTTCTAAACAACCTGAAAGTGGCAGGAGGTAGACCATTGATGTGAAAATTTAAAATGATTTAAAAAAAAAAAACCTCTTGAATTTGTCACCCTTTAAAAAAAAAACCTTAGGAAACACACAACCCATGACTTGTGTTTGAGGCTGCGTGCTTGGAGGACACATTGTATTCTGAAATCTGTATTCGGTTTGTCTTGGGAAACAAATGGCTGCAAATCTTTTGACAACTATTCTCAGCCATGAAAAACAAAAACAGCTCAGTGCAAGCCATTCTGCAGCTGACCATATAAATCCATCAAACGCACTCATATGTTGCTTACTGTATCATAGCTACTGTGCACACTTTTTGCACAGACCCATGGTGGTGGGTCAGCTGAGATGACCCAGAGTGACATGGTCATGGCCATGTGGCCGCGATGAATAGTGGAGACCACAGAACAAACTGTTGTCCAGCTGTGTCCTTGGTGACTTCTCTCTTTCGGTGGTGTTGGGTGTTTTTTTTTTTTGACTTTTTTTTAGTTATAACACTCTCTCAGATACGTGGCCTCTGGCAGTCAGCTGCCAACTTGTGCCTTTATTGAGTTATAGTGCACCCGTGCACGTACGCACACTTGCAAATGTGTGAAAAATTGAAACAGCGACGGCTGTTGCAAGAGGAAAATGTGTGAAAAATTGAAATGACAAAAGACCGGTGTTATCAGCTTCCCTCACTGTCATGGACAAACCAGAAAGCTGCAAGCAGTCCTTAACTCATAAAGAGATAACAGGGGGAAGCAAAGGTTCTCTTTAGGGCCTCAGTAGTATCCAGATTGTAAGAAGGAGGAAAATGAAATAATATGTAAAATAAATAAAGAACAGCACCCTAAGGGCATAAATATTGCACGTCTTAACATGTGTTCCTTCTCAACCAACAAGGATCCCAATCATCAGAGATAGAATAAACTTAATAAATAGATTAATAATAAATAAGAGAGACTGACAGAAGAGAATATTTGTAGCTTAGGGTTGACCTGGGTGTGTGTGTGTCTCTGCTTGGAATTTTAAGAGAGATTTCATTACCCAACCAGGTAACATCATCCATGCTAATCTGGACTGGGGATTGCTCTGACTTTATAGCTTTGGTGTCAGTGGGAGTAATCTTGGTTCCCTGATTGGGCTGTTGTTTATTAATAGCTTGTTTGTCTTAGCAGGTAGTTCCATGATGGGGATATTGTTTGTTTCTTGATTGTCGGGCTAATGTTGGTCTAAATAAGAGAGAAGAACACTGCTCACAGAGAATTCAATCATGCCTTCATCAAACTACATGCACTGTTTTGTAGCTTGTAGTTTTTTTTGCATTGGCCCTGGAGCAATCACGGCGGTAATGATGATAACAAAAATATCTGTGGTGGCAAAAATGAGGCTTAGAAAACTCAGTGCAGCTTCAATAAAACCTTGTATGAAAAAGGATATAAATAAAACTCTCTGCTGACTAAATGATGCTTCCTTCCATGGGTCAATAACAGTAGCAAAGCATTCTTGTGAGAACAATACTATGCATTTAAATTCCCTAGAAATGCTCAAATGTAAAGGGCTTTTTTTTAATATAACCATGACACATTTAATAAAAGATTAAGAGGAACTTGTGTAGACAGTTTATTACAATCCGTATTCCATAAGGAGATGTCTCAGCAGCTCTAACCACACTGTTGCCATTTTTATTTTTACCATACAACCTTATCTCTCGGGTGGTTTCGTGGTTTAGTGATGCAGAGATTCAACAGGCAGCTCACAAAGTGCATTTTGGCACAACCAATGGAAACCGTAACGGCTGCCATTCACCTGATGAGAGTAGAAGAAAAAAAAAGGGGGGGGGACAGATTGACCTGCGAACGGCCCATTTTTCAAATTTATCTTCACTTCAGAATTGGACAAATGGGAAATAATGTTCTTGTCATCACACCGTTAGAAAGAGAAAGGGAAATAAATGAAGGCAATATTGGTCCTGTAGGGGGAAAAACATCCAACAAAGGGATACAATTCTAAAATGATAAAATCATTGCTGAGATCAACTACTTCAATTTCATCCATGTTGGCAAATCTATGTTGCTATAATTTCTAGGAAGGTGATAAGACAAAGATGAGAGAACTTAGAGTAAAGCAGTAACCAATCGCGCTTGAGATGACTGTGTTTCAAAATGCTCTATAACTGGTCCTGGCTATCATGGCTGAAACTGGCCATCAAATCTTCCTCTACCATCAGGAAGACATCAGAAGAGTTGGATGAAGAGTCATAACAGCTTTTAACTAAGATAGATCTGCAATGAAGCAATCAATGGGTGAGAAATACAATTTGGTTGCATGGCACCTGTTTTGCCTCTCATATTCAATTATCAACAACTTCAAATAAGGCTTGGAAGAACTCCAAGCTGAATCCTGGAGGTCTTTAGCCCAAAAGTTATGACGCTGACAGGTCAATGTCCTGACTAAAGATAAGATAGATTCCTATTTTCCTATTTTGGATATGTGTAGGTATTATATGGCTTCAGGAAGTTTCCAGTAGAAAGTCATTGTCTCCACTTGGTATCAAAACCAGTCCATATTTTTTTAAAAAAAAATCATCCAAACTCAAGGAGAGATTCAACTTAGAAATAAGGAGAAATTTTCTGACAGTGAGAACAATCAACCCAATGGAACAGAAGTTGCCTTCAGAAGTTGTGGGAGCTTCATCACTAGAGACTTTCAAGAAGAGATTGGACTGCCATATGTCAGTACTGGTGTAGGGTCTCCTGCTTGGGTGGGGGGTTGGACTAGATAACCTACAAGGTCCCTTTCAACTCTGTTAATCTGTTAAATTACGTAAAACTGCTTTTAGCTTATTCCTATTAGTCAGTGTTTGATCATGGACTACCAACATCTTATAAACCATCAAGCTGATTGGAATAAGATCAAAGTTAAATTGCCAATCCTTTACTTTATAGATATATTGGATGTTCACTGAAGATTCTTAAACTGTTGTTTGTTTATGCCCCAGATCATGGTCAAGTAGAGTTAGATCAACTCTCTTGATCAACAGAATAGTCAAAAATGATACTCAAAAATAATGCAAACAACTCCTAACATGGCACATATTTTGTCAAAGAAAGATCTGTAATTTCCTTGGATGGATCTATGAGTAGATCCATCATTTAGCAACTGTGCTCAGGAAGGGGGATGAAAAACTTAATTTTGCAACCAGTCCTTGCATCTATGACTTTTGCAGGTCTGTAAAGCAAAGGGAAACTGAAGTAAAATCACAGGCATGGTTTCACATAGTGACAGCTTCAGTGAACAAATGAGCTGCCAGTCTCCGTATGGGTCACTAAATGAGGACTACTTGGATGGAATAGTTTTACTCATAGCAGAAGGGTTTTCGAGGAAGAACTCAATGAGAAAAGTAAGTTCTTAATCTCAAATTCAGTTCATTTTAAAAATAAACCTCAGGCCACGACAGGAGTATCAAAGGGTCAGAAAAAAGAAAAATACACCCCCCCCCCAAAAAAAGCACCTACTCAGAACAATGTCTCCAAGAAATTCAATAAATGAAGCAAAAGATCGAACGACTAACAAAATAACATGTCAATTATTTCAGAAGAATTTTAATCAAAGAGATCCAGTTCAGTCACATTTAAAAACCCTCAAACATAAGGGAAAGTTATAAGGCAAGATAATATAAGGAGGGGGAAAAGTTCAGCTTAAAGGATGAAAAGAATTGAGTTTTCTTTCACCACCAAACATCCTTTATGGATGGGAATTAAAGTGACCCCTAAAAAAGGAACAAAATACATAACTTAAAAGAGCCACCCACACAAGAAATTTATCATAGAAGTCATTTTATGGCACAGGGGAAGAATATATTTTGGGGTGTCTGATAAATTCAATGTGTTATATTAAAGAAAGACCAGCATACAAAAATCACTTATAAAAAACACAATGAGGTTTCTCATTACAAAACCAAAATATACTTACCTTAAAAATTGCAAACACTATTTTCAATCCTGAACATATTAACCTGGATTTTCAGTGTGCAAAACAAACAATAGCATACAATTTTGTTAAACTGTTACAAACGGCTACAAATAAAGCAAAATTCAAAATGTTGGGGTTTTTTGTTGTTGTTACAGGTTATTTACAGAATTGCTTTTCCTTGACAGTATCTGTACATTTTATTTATTTATTTGTTTGTTTGTTTGTCAGACATGTACAAGGTAACAAGTATAGGTAGGAACATAAACATGAACAAAGGAAGCAAATACAGATAAATGGGGACAGTAAAACAGGGACGAAAGGCACACTGGTGCGCTTATGTACGTCCCCTTTACGGACCTCTTAGGAATGGGGTGAGGTCCACGGTAGACAGTTTCAGATTGAAACTGTAAGGATTAGCGGATGTAACAACAGAGTCAGGTAGAGCATTCCAGGCGTTGACCACTCTGTTACTGAATTCGTATTTTCTGCAATCAAATTTGGAGGGGTTTACCTTGAGTTTGTATCAATTATTTGCCCACGTATTATTGTGATTGAAGCTGAAGAAGTCATTGGCAGGCAAGATGTTGTAGCAGACAATTTTGTGTACTATGCTTAAATCAAACTGCAGGCAGCGCAGTTCCAGATTGTCCAAGCCCCAACTTCCAAGCCTGGTGGCATAGGGAATTCTATTGTGAGAAGAGAAGTGGAGTATTTTTCTCGTGAAATACCTCTGAACCCGCTCAATCGTGTTAATTTCCGATATACAGTATGGGTTCTAGGGGGATGAGCTGTATCTCATATCTCACTAGGTCAAATAGGATGAGTAGGCTCCAGGTCTCCTCCTTTAATACTATTGCCGATGGGACTATGGAGTCTACTTATCTTATTTGACCATACCTTCTCTGTCATTGTCCCTTCCCTTTGAAAGATTCCCCCACCTGAGATTCCTACCATTTTTGAGTTCCGGAAGACCATAAAGAACTTGTTCTTCCCCAAAGCATCGGGTTAGGATGGAGTTAAGCCTTAAAATTTGGCTGGTCTGGCACCTGGTGGGAAGAATTGTTCTGTTTCTCTTCTATTGTTTTTGCTGTTTGTTATGAGCAACCTAGGATCACTATGTGGGATAGATGGTGATACAAGTCCTTTCAATGCCTAAGTGAATACAAATCATACCAATGGAACGATCGAAGACTATAAAAGAGGACCAGACCAGCCAATTCCACTTTTCATTGCTCATAAAAAAAAGATACTGCCAGGAGCAAACAAAAAACCAGGAGCATTTGTCGAGTTCAAAGCACAGAATAGTTTATTATTGCTACCCGTATACAAGAATCTAGTTGACACAAGGTCATGGCTAAATTGGCTCTAGATAAGGGCCAACCGAATTTATGCGGGGTCTCTCGTGGCAACGCAATGACTCCAAAGTGATGAGATGTCAAATCTCACCTTTCATCTCAGCCTGCTCTCCTCCTACAGATGCTGCACAAATCATATTATGATATGTAATTATTACTTGTGTTTCAGAATAGGACATCAGAGCTGTGGTGGCACAGTGGTTAGAATGCAGTACTGCAGGCTGCTTCTGCGGACTGCCGGCTGCTTGCAATTTGGCAGTTCGAATCTCACTAGGCTCAAGGTCGACTCTGCCTTCCATCCTTCTGAGGTCGGTGAAATGAGGACCCAGATTGTTGGGGGCAAATATGCTGACTCTGTAAACTGCTTAGAGGGCTGCAAAGCACCGTGAAGCGGTATGGAAGTCTAAGGGCTTCTTGCTATTAAACTGGATAATGTGAAAGTAATGTTTCAGAACATTAGTATTAGAAGTGTAGCAAAAGATGTGAATCAGTTCCTAGAGACCCCATGTAAGGACAGACATTTCTGATGAGGGATTCATCAATTTTCAGGAAAACAGAATCTTTTTGTTCACGTTGAGAAGGTATTTTCCTCCACCCCAACTCTAACCCGGACCCTATTCCCACAGCTAATTTTCGTAACCATGGATAGAGTGTGCTTTGAGGGCCGTGGATGGCTCAGCGCAGCTAGGTAGCAGTCAGATCATGAAAAACTAATTTTGGAAAACAACAACAGCACAGTAATGCTTTGAATTTCCAAACCTTATGACCAACCTGTCTGTTTGCAGGTGTGTTGGCTCCTAGGACTAAACCATTCATTCTCAAATTACCTCTGTTCCATTGCTGTTTCTGTTGCGGCTCAGTACAGCCTTAATGGAAACCGAGGTGAAAATAAATTAGGGGAGAAAAGAATGTACAACGAGAAAAATCCTTCACTGACACCATATCTGGAACAATGTCAATGGAATAGCTTGTTATATAAGCCGACGAGGAGACCCAGATTATTGACTTCATATATCACAGGTTCTCTTTCCCATGTCAGCGTGAAATAAGAAGAAACCAAGTGACACATTACTATGATATAATATAAATCAATTCCACTTGTGAACGTTTGGGATGTAATTGCTCCCTAATACAACATTTAAATAACACAAATACAAAGTCAACGTTTGCCTTTTTTTTTTTAAGAGCAGATTTCATTTTGAGGACTTCGACAGGAACATCATAAACAAGGGGGAGGATGAATTTTACATTTTAAAAGATGGATTTAAGCAGATCACCGGCAGGAGTTTCAAGACAAGCTACAGCACTGATAAAGGAGTGACAGAGCGCATTACTCAGTTTGTTTAAATATTTAATTTTCAAGAGATGTTACATGATCATCAGGTGCGTACAGGTAGTCCTCAAATTATAGCAGTTCATTTGGTGACCATTTGAAGTTCAAACGATACTGAAAAAAAGTGACTTATGACTTTCATCTTTCAAGCTTACGACCCTTTCGGCATCTCCTTGGTCACGTGATCAAAATCCAGAAGCTTGGCCACTGACTCCTATTTATGATAGTTGAAGCACCCCAGGGTCATCTGATCACCTTTGGCGACGTTCTGACAAGCAAAGTCAATGGAGAAGCCAGACTCACCTAACCACTGTGCTACTTACTGAACTACTGCAGGGATTCCCTTATCAACGGGGGCAAGAAATGTCGTAAAATGAGGCAGAATTCACTTAACAATCGTCTAATTAACAGCAGAAATTTTGGGCTCAATTGTGATCGTAAGTCGAGGACTTCCTATGGTCAATTTTTCAAAGCAAAGAGGCAATGAAGGTAACAGAGGGCAAGAACGGGCATAGACTTCCCAAACATTAGAAATTTTGATTTTCTGATATATAAAGGCATAAATAGCAATAGCAAACGCACCAACACTTGCACTTATATACCGCTTTACAATACTTTACAGCCCTCTCTAAGCGGTTTACAGCCCTCTCTAAGCGGTTATTGCCCCCAACAATTTGGGTCCTCATATTAACCACCTCGGAAGGATGGAAGGCTGAGTCAACCTTGAGCCTGGTGAGATTCGAACTGCCAAATTGCAGGCAGCCGGCAGTCAACAGAAGTAGCCTGCAGTACTGCACTCGCCACAGTGGCTCATCCTGTCTTCATGTTGGATGAATGACCATCCTGGGACAGCTATAGGTTCTGTTCGATACTTGTTCTAACTTCAGTGGTTTCCACCAAGGCCCTCTGTTCCTGCGGGAACAGAGGTTTAATCCTATTGGTCGAAGGGTCTGATAGCTCCCTATAAAAGAGCTGCTGTCAGACTCAACCTTCGCTGGATGGTTCTCACTTGTTGTACTTAATAAACAGCTGTTGTTACCGTTAAGCCTGTGTGTGCCAATCCATTACCCAATCTAACAGGTTCCCTTTCATGTACTTTTTCTCCAATCCAAAGGAGCAAAGGTGAGACATTCCGTCCCATAAATATTGGGGAATGCTATACCAACAGTCTCTAGTTTATTAATGGATTTTGGTGGTATGCAATTGATACATTAATTTGACCTGATGATGAATCAACCCCTGAACAATGTTTGAGATTACTTCCCTACTTTCCTTTGTGGCTGGCAAGAGAGTTATGCATTTGAGAGATTGCGAAAAGCTGAAGTGGTCCTGAGCTATTATATAATATCACAATGGGTAATTTAGCCCTAGTACTTGTTCCCTTTTTATAATGGAACACTAGTGTGTTCTTCTGAATGATGTTTATTTAATGAGAGCTGAGATACAAAAAATCAGGATCATTAATTGGCAATCAATGCCGCTTGATATCAATAATGGCTGATATTTTCACCTCTTACCAGCCATCTCCTCTCCAACAGGGACAAAACATTAAAAGGTACGATTATTGCCAGAGCTGGCCTTTAATGATCCTGAAACAATTAAATTTAGCAGATTTATTTCTGATATTCACGCCAGGAAATCCATTGACATTCTGTTAACCTCTACCATTAAATTAATCCTTCAACACTGAAAGGATGCAGCAAAATTACATATTGATCAGTAGCTTCATTATTTTCAGGGCTGTGACTTTGAAGATGTTTTGCAACCAACCACAGTGAGTAAGATGAAGAAATTCTACAAAGTGATGCTCCCAGCACCCACAGTTACGCATGCTAATACAAAGATGTACTCTTCCAAAGCTAACCCAACTTATGAAATTGTTGAGTAGTAGTAGATATCTACAAAAGCTGCATGAAGCTGGATAATTCAGACCATGCAATAGATGTTGAGACTCTAGAAAGAGTGCAGAGAAGTGCAACAAAGATGACTAGGGGACTGGAGGCGAAAACATATGAAAAACAGTTGCAGGAACTGGGCATGGCTAGTTTAATAAAAAGAAGGACTAGGGGAAACTTGATATCAGTGTTTCAATATCTCAGGGGTTGCCACAAAAAAGAGGGAATCAAGCTATTCTCCAAAGCACCTGAGGGCAGGACAAGAAGCAATGGATGGACACTAATCAAGGAGAGAAGCAACTTAGAACTAAGGAGAAATTTCCTGATAATTAGAACAATTAATCAATGGAACAGCATGCCTCCAGAAGTTGTGAATGCTCCAACTCTGGAAGTTGTGTAGGATTTCCTGCAGGGGGTTGGACTAGAAGACCTACAAGGTCCCTTCCAACTCTGTTATTCTATTCTATTCTACCTTTTCCTCAGTTTGCCAGTGGCAGTCTGTATTTTCCATCTCTTGATAAATCTCTACACTTAGTTTGAGTAATGTTTATTGCAACCATTCAAATGTGGATTTCTATCAGTTTTATTCTTCCTTCCTTCCTTCCTTCCTTCCTTCCTTCCTTCCTTCCTTCTTTCCTTCTTTCTTTCTTTCTTTCTTTCTTTCTTTCTTTCTTTCTTTCTTTCTTTCTTTCTTTTTCCCTTGACATAATTATGCATGGATAAATCAAACAAAGCAGAGCAAACCCTTCTGAGAGTGAGAAATTCTCTACTTTTTTTTCCTTTTTACAGAATCCTGCTTACTATCAACTCACAAAATCCACCTAGCCTTTAGCACAATTTAAATTGATGTATTCTGATTCAACAGAGGCGTCCAACTGAGACGATAGTTATACAAAAGGCAAAACAACACTTACTTATTTTGTGACAAACATCCTGCCTCCTCCACAACTCGATTAACAATTCAGAAACTAGAGGACGGGTAGAAAATGGTTCAAAGAATAGGGGAAGATAGCAATTCAAACCTGGAATTAAATTTTACCTCCGCTATTGTTTCTGTAAATTTCCTGACTGCGATCCAATTCTGCTTGCATAGTTATCTTTTTGTCTTGCTACATCTTCTCTGTAGATCAGCAAAAACTTCAATCATTTCATTGGGATGTTTTTGTATCCAAGACTGTCCTACTTTTAATTCTAACTCTGCTTTCTCTATGTTGATCTCAACTAACCCATGTGCCTCATTTTCCGGAACTTCATGACAAAGCTGTAAGTCAAGGCATTGAAGACATAAATATTGTCTTCATTTAATATGCATTAAATGTAAAGTTGGAGGGGGAAAGTAACTAGCAGCTTTCAAATCATGAGATTCTTCCCAATTTGAAGAAATGCCATGCATTCCAAAGCAAAGTTTTTGCTGCTATTTGAAAAGAAAGTGCCACATTTTTACAGTAATTTCATTCCATTCCAATTGCAACTCTTTGCTTCTGTTTACCAATTGTTCGGATAATTGAAACACAGATTTGTAGGCATAACTGAAATATGATTTCTTAACTATAGTTTCCTTGTTGTTGAGATAGGACTATTTTTGTTTTAAAGGTAAAGGTTACTCTTGCACATATGTGCTAGTCGTTCCCGACTCTAGGGGGCGGTGCTCATCTCTGTTTCAAAGCCGAAGAACCAGTGCTGTCCGAAGACGTCTCTGTGGTCATGTGGCTGGCATGACTAAATGCCAAAGGGGCACAGAACGCTGTTACCTTCCCACCAAAGATGGTTCCTATTTTTCTACTTGCATTTTTACATGCTTTCAAACTGCTAGGTTGACAGAAGCTGGGACAAGTAACAGGAACTCACTCCATTACGTGGCACTAAGGATTAGAACCACCGAACTGCTGACCTTTCTGATTGACAAGCTCAGCATCTTAGCCACTGAGACACCATGTCTTTGTTTTAGTTAATGTTTAAAAGAAAACCAAGCAAAACCTGTACTTGATCGTACTGAATTCAGACAAAGGTATTTGATTTTCCACCCTAATATTCAAAGTTATTTTCAACTTTCTTTATCTTTTTTTTTTTGCCTGTTGGTCTCAAGCTGGTGTCTAACTTTAGAAGATATTTATCACCTCTATTCTCAAGCTATTTGAATCTAAGCAGATGTAGTCTCAGTGCATCAGAAATCTCTATTAATAGAGGGGCTATCAGTCTGTTGCTCAGTATTTTTTTTTTTTAAAAAAGCTAATCCAAAGCAAAGAAGCAGAGAACAAAACTATGTTTTAAAGGAATAAAAAATGAAGAAATAAGAAAAGAAGTTGAAATGACAATCGACTTTAATCTTCCATGGGGTCAAAAAGTTTGTAATCATGACGACGGTAGCTTTGAAACAAAATTTTGTTCTTTGGGAAAAACAGAATGATGAATCTGACTGAAATTTTAAAGGGGAGATACATAATGCTGACCAAAGAACCACATTCTGTCAAGACCATGTTTTTTTAGGTGTAATGTTTGACGCTAGAAGGCTAGAATAAGGCGAAAAAATAAAATAAACAAAACCTTTGAGTTGTGATTCTTGAAAAAGATGTTTGGTATATCTTGGATCATAAGAAGAACCTTATCATTGAATATTGGTGCTCTGCAAGTTGCTTTCTAGCAGATTTTTCATCACCCAAACTAGGAAGCTTCATCAGTACTAGTCCCTAAGGTTATCCCAAAGGTCCTTTTTTCAGGAGGCAACTGGACTTTTTTGTATTTTCTTTTGAAGACATTTTTTTTTCTCATCCAAGAAGCTTCTTCAGCTGTGATAGGATAGTGGGGAATGGAAGGATTTATACTCCTTGCAGACAGCTGGACATTTGCATCCTTTTAGAGGGTCCTTGAAGCACTTGGAGGTTTTCTAAAGATTTTTAGGCCCTAAGGTGTTACCTCGTTTGGATAAGAAAATGACTGCAAGAAAACACCAAGCTCAGAGAGTATCAAGGCCCCACAATTCAACCCCAAGTCACAAATATTCTCTTCTAAAGAAGCCATTCATGATAAACAGTCCTGGGAAAGAGATGTCCTTCACATCACAAATACTTCAAATCAACATCTCTAAGCTGTCCATATTCAGATAACTACTAGGCATCAATTTCTTGCTATTTCGAGAACATCCATATTTTGCACCTCAGTTTTGGTAGCACTAAACTCACAACCAGCTAGCGAGAAGCTAAGAAACACACCGAGAACTGTTGCCAATCAGACTGGAGGGAGGGGAAGAAAAACCAAACCTCTAGAAACAATGACTTGGTTCAGTAGAAAATGTCTTCACATGTCTGTTAAGTTTAACTGCTGACAATAAATGAAGGGCGACAGCTCTGTCCAACATTCCTTGCTTGTGTGAGATTTCCATTGATTTCTGATTCACAGTTGTTCATCCTACAGGAAAGGCTCACGATGTATTGGCTTTCCCTGCAGTTTGATTCAGGAAGGCTGTACCAAGCCGTACTGCCTTATAACTCAGGCTAATTAGAACAATGAAAAAGTGTGAAACAGGGTGCTGGACACATTCACAAATCAAGAGCCCCAGGTGTTCTTGAAGGACAAGACTGTTGTCACTATAAATCAATGGAGAGAGAGAGAAATGTCTAGGGGGTGGGGGAAAGGGAATTGGTTAGAGACCATTATTCTATCTGGGTTAAACATCTGGATTATCAGGAGCCTTTTTTGGTCAGAATTCAGAGCTGGTTACAGCACTTAGCTTGATTGCATTTGTGGGTGACCTTTGGCAGGACTGGGGTTGGTATTCCTACTTGGTGACTTTTTATGCCATTGATCGTGTCATCAACCATCTCAAGGGTAGAGACATGACAAGCCTTGTGTTGCACGGTTTTCCTCCTTTCGCTGGACAAGTGGTCCACAAGAAAATTTTGGTGGTCCACAGAAAAAAATATTTGCATTTTTATAGTGCACTAAATCAGGGGACACCCTTAGACTAAATACCATTGTCTGGCCTGCAGAGGTTCCTTTAAGAATCCTTGGCCTGCCACACTTTCTTCTAATTTCCTATGATGTTTCATTAGTGTAGTAGTTGGGAGGGAGGAATAGAAAGGAGTAGAATTGTGGAATGTGTGTTGTCATTCCTTTCTAGAAGCCAAGGTCATCTTTTGTCTCCGCACCTCGACATTTGACCGGAAGAAGCTGGGTGGAGATGCCAGCGTGGAAGAAGAAGATTGGGCCATGTGATTGATTTATGGGTGCGGGGATAGATCATGAACTTTCAACTGGGTGGAATTCCAGGGTGTAAATCAGAGTTGGAATTCCACAGATGTGCCAACATACCTGTATTATTAAATTGGAGCTTTAAGGATGATTCTGCCTGGGACTTTGATTTATTCCTGCATGGTATTTGGAACGCTGACAACTGTGTTTCCCCGAAAATAAGACAGGGTCTTTTTCCCTGCCCCCCTGAAATAAGCACTTGGCCTTATTTTCGGGGAGGTCTTATTATTTTTGAGGTGCAAGTGGCAGCGAGTGTGGTCACCTCATGGCTGCTGCTGTGTTGCAATATTTTCAGGGAGGGCTTATTTTCAGGGGAGGGTTTAGTTTAGGGCATGCACTCAAATAGCCGATTGGGCTCATTATCCGGGGAGATCTTATTTTGGGGGAAATAGGGTATTGTCACCTCACTGTTGCAGGCTTTGTATCTTCCTGCTGCAGTGCTGATTGTGATGCTTGGCCATCCAAAGCTTATCCAACCTCTTTAAAGTTATTTTTAAAAACTGTAAACATAGATGGTGGGAAAGTAAAAAGAAAAAAATTCAACTTGGAACACATGGTTCTTGCAGGCTGTTGCCAATTTAATCTATAACACTTTGGGTCAAGAAAATTATGCAACCTATAAGCCAGGATGAATTCTGACAAAGCAAGAAGCAAGGGGATTATAGATATTTCTGCCATTTAAGTACTTTTTTTTTCTTTATATCTATTTTGTTTCTTCACCTCACCTCATCTCACCTCGAGCCTTTTGGATAAAATTCTATCCCTGAGGAGATTTCTAAAGGCACTGCAGAAAGAAAAGGTCAGTTGAACTGAATAACCAAAAAATATAATGGAATAAGAGCTTTTGTGTCTGGTATGGTAGTCAGAACAAATCATAGTTGCAGCTTCTTTAAATCAAAATAACACAACAATCTCTGATTCATCCCGACAGGCCAGATTGCACAAAAATTGGAGAAACAAATGAATTGATGGGAGTAACAGGCCCTACTGCAAACTACGCTAATATCCAATAATTAAATTAGCAACAAATTAAAAACTGTCAGCAGCTTCTTAAGATAAAAATTACTTTATCTTTATGCATAACATCTTTCCAATTGTTACTAGAAGTGCTGTAAAAAGCTCATAATGCTACTATAAGTGCATTAGGAAGCACCAATTAACTTTGTTGGACGTCTTTAGGAAATTATTTCTTTTGCCATTGTTTTATCCAGAAATATCTGCTGATAGGGCTTATATTTGACACAGTTTTTTTCCCCCCCAGAGTAAACAATTATCTTTCTTCCCTCGTAGTAGGATTTAATCGAGAATGGGATGAAATAATCAACAAGAGCAAAGATAAAATCGGTTTCTAATGAATTTGGGAAATAGTGAGCGTACATGGAAATGGAGATAGGAAAAAAAACCCATTCTGCCTAAAATAGACAACAGGATGGAAAATTGTTCTCGCGCAGGAAAGTTTTTTTTTAAAAAAAATCTGACTTGACAGCATAAATGGAAGCTTCAAGGCAATGTCACAGATTTAGGTGCAATATTGGAATATTACACACTTAGGCTTAAGCACACATGCTTTGCTGTGGTAAAAATATTTCCAAAGTTGCTGAGCTGCTAATTATCCTCTGGGTAGTCTATAAATGTTTCATTTGATGAAGAAGTTGCTTAATATGATATTGTGTGATGCACGATATCATATTCCTCAACTTGTCCCAATTTCTCTCTCTACTAGGATTTATCCTTAATTTCTGAGAATTGTTCTAAGTCAGTCCCTCTCTACCTCCCTCCCTCCCTCTCTTCTCCTTTCCCTCCCTCTCCTCCTTCCTTCCTTCCCCCCTCCCTCCCTTCCTCTCTTCCATCCATCTATTTTTCCTTCCGTCCTCCCTCCCTCTTTCCCACCCATCTATTTTTCCTTTCTTCTTTTCTACACAATATAAAAAAAGTTAATACAGAATAATAAAATTAAAAGTAAACTTTTTTTACACCGAAAACCCCCTTTTAAAAATGTAACAGAACAAATTACAATAATAAATATTGGACATATACCTTAAACATATACATGCCATTGGTTTGCAAAACTTACATTTTAATACTATATTGCTATTAAATACAAAGAGATAGAAGGAATTCCTCCCTCCTTCCCTCCCTCCCTTCTATAACTCAACTGTACCAAATATATATTTGGCTGTATCTGGTATAGTGGAAGATCTCTTCCAACTCTGTTATTCTATTATTCCTTCCTTCCTTCCTTCCTTCCTTCCTTCCTTCCTTCCTTCCTTCCTTCCTTCCTTCCTTCCTTCCATCCATCCTTGGGTGGGAGGTAACTTTGAACTTGAAGAGTACAAGCCAGAGAAGGAGATTAATTCATAAAGATTGTTCATCTTCAGAAGGAGTTCCCATCTTGGGAGGAATTATCTGGCACAAGTTGTGGACACCTGTTGTGACACAGACCTTAGCACAGCAAATTGATTTTGAGAAACTACCCAAGGTCTCACCTTCACCTGCCACTAGGAAGATAAATTATCCAAGTTACATTCAATAGGTCCTCACTTCGTTGACATACTTTATTTATTATTAATTTTTCAAACCGACAACTATTACAGTCCCACTTGTGACTTTTCCAGGTCAAGGCAGAAAAAATAGTGATTACAGATTGGTGCCATGTTGAAAAATTGCAAAGTAATTTGCAATTATTTGGAAGTAATGAGTGAACAATCTGTCAATGGTTTTATTAAATAAATAAAAAAAAACATTCGACTCACTGCCAGTCTGCAATTTCCTGATTTCCAGCTTGAACTAAAGCTTAAAAGAAAACACTGTGATAGAATACCTTTCATAGGATTTTTCCAGACAGAAACATAGCCAGCACAGGAGTTTACAAAGAGATGGTTAGCAGTAGCTTATATGTTAAAAATTCCCTTCCATCCCTATGGGTAGTACGTGCCTGTCTCAATCTCAGATCCTTGATCAGATAACTGGAAGTTTGAGGGTTTGGTGCAGGATCTTAGCTTCTCCTAGAACTTTGCTCTTCTGAATAAGGAGCTGTGCTGAAGTTACTCTCCCCTGACGAATCCCCAATACTTGGGTCCACTTTGGTCTTTACTTTCCAGGTCCTCTCCAAATCTTCCTTCAGGACTAAGATCTTCTCCAGCTTCTCATACACCTCTTCCAGATGTTGCTATCACTTGGCACCGCTATATCTATCACTACCGCTATGTTCTGTCCAGTGGTATTGCAGTAGTGCACGCTACTTCTGCTGACTGCCAGCTGCCTGTAATTTGGCAGTTCAAATCTCATCAGGCTCAAGGTTGACTCAACTCTCCATCCTTCTGAGATGGATAAAATGAGGACCCAGATTGTTGGTGGTAATATGTTATAAACTGTTCAGAGAGGGCTGTACTATGAAGCGGTATATTTTAGTCTAAAGCAGAAGTGGGTTGCTCCCAGTTCGGCCCAGTTCGGCCAAACCTGTAGTGGAGTTGGTTTCCTGGTCTCTTTCTGCTGTTGCCAGCATGTTTCTGCTTATGTGCAGAACAATTTGCAGTCAACTGCGCATGCACAAGCAATGTACAGCATGCGCGCACGAAGCAAACCAGTACCAAGCGGTACAGGAACCCACCCCTGGTCTAAGTGCTATTGCTATCCAAGAAACTCATTCAGCTCTGACTGGATGATGAGGAATGGAAGGCATCCAGCCAGAGCTGAAGAAGCTTCTTGCATGAGAAGCAAAATGTCTTCAAAGAAAAACCAGAAACTCCAGTTGCCTGTTGAGAAACACCCTTGGGTGTTTTCTTTAATATGGGCGTACCAGTCTCTTTTGTTTCTAATGGAGAAGCCATCTTTTCTACAAAGACATTACATGATTTAAACTTACTGTAAGAAGACAATTCCGACAGATTGATGCAGTCAATAATAAGCAATAGCTCTTGCTCCAGAATGAAAACAAAGCTGACTTGTTATATTTCCTGATTTCTCATTTTGGGGAAAAAATTGCCTTCTGTGTGTGAACGAATTATTCCGGTGTTTAAATGAAACTGTCTGACTTTTGTTCTAAACTTTTCCAGTTCTTGATATTGTTAGTCAGAACAGAATACAAGGTTTCTGGGTGACAGAGCTTGCATACTTGTAAAAATAAAAAATAAAAATAAAAATCATTGTTTTTTTCATGTTCTGGCATCTGTAAAGAAAATTCCCCTCTTTGAAGGCTCTGTAGGAATCGATCTCTATAAAATTTTTATAAATATCTTGTATAGGTATTTCATTCTATGGGATCAAAGAAAGGGAAGAAAATGGAAAACATTAGATCTTGCTAGCACATCCTGGCTTACCCTGCCTTGGGTAATGCGTTGAAAGGATTGTTCTTGAAAGCATTGCAAAAACTATGGAAATAAAGTCAAAAATGAATGCCAAATTATTATTTTCCCCCCTATTCTTTTACAGCTCATTGGCCACCCCAATGAGTCTTCAGGGCTTATATTCCAGTTTTTAGTACTGTATTTCTTGCCAATGGGGTCAACTTGAACAAAACAGATCAGCTGTTAAAAAGTCATAATGAAGAGATCTATCTATTACAAGGGTGTCCAAACTTGAGAACTTTAAGACTTGTGGACTTCAACTCCCAGAATGGCTGGGGAATTCTGGGAGTTGAAGTCCACAAGTCTTAAAGTTCCCAAGTTTGGACACCCCTGATCTATTACATTAAAGCTGAGACATTGTCAAACACAAAGACCCTTAAAGAATCAGATGCATAGATACCTGGAGAACAACTGTATTTCTGGTTTAGGCTACATTTAAACCTCTGCTTTACCCAAGTTGAGAAGAAGATAGAGAAAAAAAAACACCTTAATTTTGCTTCCTCCTTCCTTTCCTGTGCATACAATTTAAACACTTTAAATATTAAACATATGCTCGGGAGCTGGGACAACCGTTTAAACAAACACTACAGATACGTTATTTTAATGGGAAATTCGGTTACATAAAAGGCACCAGGGACACCACAATCGCAAGCCTGCTTAATGTTCTCACGAGATGCTATAAAGTCTTGTATTTTAAGAGGAATTGAGAGAAAGAACCGGTTGGTATGTGCTTTAACCACATTTGGAGGGTTGGTTTTTTTTTCGGCCTGGCTCTTAATTTGCAGCATGTTTCAACATGGCAGTTCTCTGTGATGTAGACTTCTGTTTTAGAAACACATCGCCTGCTCCGCCTAACATAAAGGAATGAAAGGTAAAATGGAGTAGAAAGAGGACTTGGCACCTGAAGTTGCATGAATACCTTGCCTTGGCCAAGACTAAACCCAACCAAACAAATAATGCACTGTACGTTAACATTCTAAAAGAGTGATAGAATGCAGACTTGTTAAGGACTCTGTTACGGGATGTTGAAAATAGCATCCTTATGGAACAGAAATCTGATTGGAAGCAGAGCATTACTTTAAGACAAGGGTGTTATGGCCTGCCAGTGGCCAGCAGAGCTGGCAGCAGATTCGGACAGTGAGGAGGTTGGGGAGGAACATGGGCCAGTCCTGGAGTCTGGGGAAGGCTCTGATGAGGGCTCTGTGTCGGAGGCAGAGATGGGGCCAGGGCCGTCTGACAATTATCAATTGCCTTCAGAGTCAGACATCCGTGAGGCAGACAAACAGCTGGAGCCTGTTCCCAGTGTGTGCATGCACAGAGTTGACAGATGAAGGGAACAGCTAAATAAGAGGGGTCGACTTGGGAGTACAGCCACAGGTGGACAATGAATGGCTCCTCCCAGAGGGAATAAAAGAGGAGCGACAGGGGAGTGGAGTTTGCAGGAGACAATTAGTTCGCTTAATTGGTTCATGAATCTCCAAGACTCCTTGCCAAGATTGCAGATATCGGCCTGGCAGCTCTCCAAGCCAGATAAGGTCTGTGACTGTAAATCCTCCCTTGAAAGACTTTGCTGGATGTGAATGAGCCTTTTTGTCGGGACAAGGAGTTTGCTTCATGCTCTTGGGAAGCCTCAGTCAGAACAAAGGATGTCAAAGCTCACAGCCCGTTTGGGCTAGCAGAGGCACTGCGGCCCGGTCCTTTGACATTTCCAGGCTGGCCCCACAGGCTGGATTCAAGCACCTCACAGGCCGGATGTGTCCCATGGGCCTTGAGTTTGACACACACCTCCTCCTTTGAGGAGCTTAAATCTGATTGTGTCCTTGCCAGTTCATTCACTCGAAAGCTCAGTTTGTGGGGGTTCATGCAGAGAATTGTATTTGCCTGTTTTCTTTTCACTTTTCATTTTGTTTGTCAGTTTGGCTTTCAAAAGGCTCGTTTCTTTTTTCTTTTTTACTTATTAAATGAAATCATGTTTGTTCTTCAGTCACTATAAACACATTCTATTCATTATTTACTATAAGCATATGCCTGGCATGTTATTGTGGTCTATTCTTGCTTTATTTGCTGATTCTCTCCCCCCCCCCCCACTGTTTGCAGGATTAAAGCCACTTGGTGGCTGATATATATTATGTAGCCTAAAGATGATTTGTCACCCCTGGTCCTAGGCCAACTTCTTCCCCACACAGTGAATAGCAATGGGAACAGAACAATAGAAATAATGAAAGCCATTCATAAATACCACCAGCAGCAACAGTTGTTCCTTCCCTTCTTCTTTTATATTCATACTCAGAATACTCTCAAAGTCTTTCATTTTCAGCAATAGACTCCCCCCACCACCACCACATGTATCCTTGACAAACATTTTGAGTGAGCACAGCTCCACTTCATTTGTGGGTATCAGAATTCATTTTGCTGGATCTCACAAGTTCCACAAAAAAATCCACAGGGTTTCTATTTTTTGTTTAAATCTTAAATTCGACAACAAATACATATGTGGACAAAATAGCTGAGCTTAAAGACCCACGCAATTCCTGGCAATCGAGGTTTGAGTTATCTGTTCGGAAATATGATTTTCCGTTAGAGACTGGTAAATACTTAGAATGGCTCACCATGGGAAAATGAAAGAAAGAAAGAAAGAAAGAAGAGAGAGAGGGGGAAGGGAGGGAGGGAGGGAGAGAGGGAGGGAGGGAGAGAGGGAAGGAAGAAAATAGATGGGTGGGAGAGAGAGGAAAGCAGGAAGGCAGGAAGGCAAGAAGGAAAGAAGGAAGGAAGGAAAAATAGATGGGTGGCAGAGAGGGAGGGAGGGAGGGAAGGAGGAAGGAAGGCAGGCAGGCAGGAAGGAATTTCTTCTATCTTTTTGTATTTAATAGCAATACAGTACTAAATTAAGTTTTGCAAACCAATGACATTTATATGTTTAACGTATATGTCCAATATTCATTTATTGTAATTTGTTCTTTTACATTTTTTTAAAGGGGGTTTTCGGTGTATTTTTTTTTTTTGGGGGGGGGGGTCTGGTTTACATTTGATTTTGTTATTCTGTATTAATAGTTTTTTGTATTGTGTATCTTTTATATTCCGGTTCCATATTTTTCTAATCTGAAAAAAGCATAATGATTGCATTATTTTTTTTTTAAAAAAAGGACACTGTCTTGATGGCATATAATCAATCAACCGTGCAATAAAACATTGCTATCCCAAAGATTTAAAAAAATGCTTTTCTTTGATTTTTAAAAAAGTGGATTAAACTAAATGGGTTGATTCCAGAGGCAGTTATTGATGCCTTATTCCTACTTAAATCCAGTGGGATTATTTCATCAATATTTATTTTAATAAGAGTGAAGCATAGTTCATTTCCTTTGGATCTTTTTAATTTCACTGATGCCAACAGGTAATTTAAATGTAACTTACAGCACAATCTTATGTAGGCTTATTTTAAAATAAATCCCATTGTGTTTCAATTAGGGTTGCCACTTACTGTAGAAATATGCTTAGGAGTGTAACCTTAATCAAGCCAGTGTTGTATTTTTCACTCCATTTAGCTAGTGGGTCAGTATAACAAAACAACTTAAATTAGAGAATCTGAGGCTCTCCTTTATAGTGAGAAACTGGATGGAATGCAACAATTTGAGGTCAACTAAACGGGTCTCATGCAAGGGTGGGTTGCGGTTGGTTTTACTACCAGTTCGCAACCCCTGTGCATGCCAGATGCGTGCTGCACGCATGTGCACTGTCCAATGTAAATTGTTCTTCATGCATGTGAAGAACAATTTACAGTGAGCTGCACACGCAGTCACTAAAAACGAAAATGGCTGTGGCCCATCGCCGGCAAGGAAATCGGTTCTGGGGTGTGAAAGGCCTGGGTCACTGCCCTTTCTGTGACCGATGCCTGAATTCCACAACCAGGAGCAACCCACCTCTGTTCTCATGTAAGCTTTAAAAAGATCTCTGTGTCTAGCCTAGCTTTGAAGTTCATGCATTCATGGACAGATAGAAAGTCATCAGTCGAGAAAGGAAGCCAGCCAAATACTCTGTTCTTCCTTACTCACGGGTATTTTAAATAAACAAGTACGATGCTTGCTTTTGGTCTGTTTTTTTCTATTATTTTATTTTATTTTATTTATTTATTTCGATTTATCAGTCGCCCCCTCTCCGCAAAGGGACTCGGGGCGACGTACAATTAAATCAAAATACAAGTGTGGCATGGAGGAGGTAACACCAATATTTAACCGTCAAGTTCAAATAAATAACAATAAATTAAAACAATTAAAACAGTTAAAAAACCCCAAATTTACATATAAAATATTAAAATAATTAAAATTGCCAGGGAGGCAATTTTAATCAAATCGTACAACCCAAGGAGGTAAATTGGAACAGGGAAAGCCCAGTTTTGACTATTTTCATGGCAATGTTATGTTCGAATCAAAGGCAAGTTTTCATTATCTGAAGTCGTTCTATGACATGGATACGGCAAAGTCTACTCAAGTGGTGCATTCTGTTGCAAATAGGAGACCAATTAAAGCTAGAGGAATCATAGGAGAATCAAGCACTTAAGTGCTATTAAACACTTAAATGCTACCCTGGTTAGGTCTGACTAAAAACAGCTCTGTTAGACTACTTTTTAATTACTGCAGACCAGTACGGAAAGAGCCAATTAGCCATATATAAACTCAATAGCTGAAGACATAACTAAACGTTAATGAAAAGGAACCACAATAAAGATAAACAAGCCATAAAAAGCAGCTAGTTCTGTGGAAATCCATCCTTAGGATTAAACTACAATATTGTTTTAGGATGACACAAGGATCAGTTTAGAACCATACAAAAATTGAGAACCTCAGTGATAGCCTTGTTAGTGAACCAAATGTCAATCGTAATATGTTCCTGTATAATGCAGTATAAAGCCAACAAAATCCTAACATGGATTTCAGGTTCGAACACCAGCATCCATTGAGTGAACACGAGCCCCCAGATAACGTAGACCACAACCACACAGAAGGGTTCTCATTAGAACAGCGGTCACCGCGAGAAAATTTTGGTGGTCCGCGGAAAAAATATTTGCATTTTTTATATTGCACTAAATCAGGGGTCCTCAAAATACGTCCCCTGGGATGGGTATATGCAATGAGTGTTTGTGTTGCTGCAAGAGTTTCCCCTTTGGGGTCTTTTTGTGTGGGGCAGACGGGGGCAGAAATTCCAACTTGGGGAGTGCTTCATCCTCCTGGTGTGGGGCTTTGGGTGAAGGATGGAGGGAAGCGCCCCTGGTGGCAAAGAGCCGGAGGGCCTCATTCCAGTGGGACTGTATCATGGCCTGGAACTGGCTAACCATCTCAGCCCACTGAGCCTCCAGGCACCAGTATCTGCCCTTTGCACTTTCGCAAGTCTTCCCTCTACTTGGAAAGCCTATACTCGTAATCCTCAGTGAGATGCTTCTACTGAGACTCCTTCTCGGTCAGATCCAATTTGAACTGAGTTGTTTTGCCAGCTCTTTCTCATGATAGCTCCAGCAACTGCTTCCTGTTGGGGCCAAAAGGAGCCCAGGAGGACAGGCGAGGAGTGGCTGGGAGGGGAGAGGTGAGTAGAGGCTGGCGAGGTGCCCCTTGACATGAGTGACATCGAGTTTGTT
This sequence comes from Natrix helvetica, assembly GCF_964273705.1. Taxonomy (NCBI): domain Eukaryota; kingdom Metazoa; phylum Chordata; class Lepidosauria; order Squamata; family Natricidae; genus Natrix; species Natrix helvetica. The sequence continues at coordinate 14,932,011 of NC_138562.1, read as the reverse complement.
AGATACTTGTTCTAACTACAGTGGTTTCCACCAAGGTCCTCTGTTCCAGTGGGACAAGAGGTTTAATCCTACTGGTTGAAGGGTCTGACAGCTCCCTATAAAAGGGCTGCTGTCAGACTCAACCTTCGCTGGATGGTTCTCACTTGTTGTACTTAATAAAGAGCTGTTGTTACCGTTAAGCCTCTGTGTGCCTATGCATTACCCAATCCAACACAGTTGGCCACACCCACCCATCACATGACCACCTAGCCACGCCTGCCCAGCCGGTCATTAGGCAGATCATATTAGTGGTCTGTGGGATTTAAAATTAGGAATTTAGTGGTCCCTGAGGTCCGAAAGGTTGGTGACCCCTGCATTAGAATACAACTCAGTGTTACGCGAAATAATAATAATAATAATAATAATAATAATAATAATAATAATAATAATAATAATAATAAACTTTAATTTATAAACCGCACCCTTTCCTAAACAGGACTCGGGGCGGTGTACAGTCATATTAAAACAGTATAAATACAAAATATGGGTATACTTAAATATACAAATAGGTAAACGGAGGAGGTAGGATGTGGACTGTACAATATTTAAATTAAAATACAAATAAACATTAAAATACCCTTAAAAACTACCCAATAAGATGTTTGCCAGGAGGTTAAAATGGGACTATAAATCAGTTAAGCCAGCTAATTGGAACAGGTGGGTCTTAAGCTTCTGTCGGAAGGAGCGGAGGTCGGTGGTAGTTCTAATATCGGGGGGGGGGGGAGGTCATTCCAGAGGGTTGGGCCCATCACAGAGAAGGCTCTACTCCTGGACGCTGCCCGTTGACACTGCTTAGTGGACGGCACCTGGAGGAGTCTCTCCCTGTGAGAGCGGATTGGTCGCAGGGATGTATGAGGTGAGATGATAGCATGCTCGTATATCAAATGAAAGTAGCATTTGGAAGAGATAAGATAGCAAAGGGTATGGAGGCAAAATCAGATGATGGATGGCTAAGGGAATTAGGCCTGTTTAGCTGAGTGAAGAAAAGGCTTAGGGGGTGACATGATCGATGCCTTCCAATACTTGAAGGTTTGTCACAGGAAAGAGGGCATCAATTTGTTCTCCTGAGGGCAGGACAAGAGGTAACGGATGGACGCTTGTCAGATAATGTCAGAAGGAGATCCAATCTGGAACTAAGGAGGAATTTCCTGACAGGAAAAACAATCAATCAGTGGGATGGGTTGCCTTCAGAAGTTGTGGGTACTCCATCACTGGAGGTTTTCAAGAAAAGATTGGACAACCTTTGTCCAGGATAGAATACAGATGCCTGCCCTGGGCAAGGGGTTGGACTACAAGACCTCCAACGCCCCTTCCAGCCCTATGCTGTTATATTTGGACTTTTGTAGAATAAAAATAATATTTGAGGTAAGAAGATACCTTGGTTGCTCCCCATTGTATTCATTGTTGTGGCCCGCCAGTGGAGCTGACAGCAGATTCGGACAGTGAAGAGGTTGGGGAGGAACCTGGGCCAGTCCTGGAGTCCTGGAATCTGATGAGGGCTCTGTGTCCGAGGCAGAGAGGGGGCCAGAGCCGTGTGCCAGTTATCAGCTGCCTTCAGAGTCAGACATCAGTGAGGCAGACGAACAGCTGAAGCCTGTTCCGAGTGTGCGCATGTGCAGAGTTGCCAGATGAAGGGAACAGCTAAGGAACAAGGGTCGACTTTGGAGTAAGGCCACAGGTGGACGGTGAATGGCCGCTCCCATAGGGAATAAAAGAGGAATGAAAGGGAAGTGGAGTTCACAGGAGACAATTAGTTCATTCCTGCATTCTTGCCAAGTATCGCGGCATCTGAAAGATCTCGGCCTGGCCACTCTCCAAGCCTGATAAAGGTCGTTAATTGTGAACTATCTTGAAAGACTGTGAGAGAGGAAAGACTTTTCTGGAGAGGATTTCACTGTAAATTAAATAAAAGGGGTTTATCGGGACGAGGACTCAGCTTTCTGGTGCTGTGGAAGAATATTCATTTTGTTCCCCACTTCAGTTCCTTCAGTTCTCTATTCTCTCTCTTAAGTGTTTCTTCCTGTTCTTCAAACATCGGGTGTCATTTAGCAGTGCACACATATAATCAGAAAAACTTTATCACACCACAACTTCATGGAATGCCACCAGTTATATCACACCCTGCCATTATTGGTAACGAAATGGCAAAAACCTTTCCCCACCCCAATGTGTTAAAAAAAAACCAAACAAGGCCCAGCACTCAAAACAGATACAGCAATTAGAGAGAAGAAAGTTTCTCCCCAGCAAACATTATTTTGGGGGAGCAAAAGGTTTCCTCTCCATGCAAACCTGAGGCTCCTCTCCATACAGGTTAGCTAAACCATCGACTAATGTTGATTTATATTTGTAATCATTGCTGGGATTCAGCCAGTTTGCACCTATTCGGGAGAACCATTTGTTAACTTTCTAAGCAGTTTGGAGAACCGGTTGTTGGAAGAAATCTCATTTTGCTTTTTCCCACTTTACAGGGCTAATCCTGTAAGGAAGGCAGGAAGGAAGCATTCTGGTGTTGTTTCTAGCCTAATCTTTATTGCCCTGCTTACAGAAACTGCCTCTCCGGTTAACCCTGATTACATTGTAACAGCTAAGGCAAAGCGCCCATCGACGTGAGTGACATTGAGTTGGCCATGCCCCAGCCAGTCACATGACCACCGAGCCCCACCTACCCATCTGGTCATTAGGGCAGAGAACCAGTTTTTAAATTATTTGAATCCCACCACTGCTTGTAACGTTAATCCCCCAAATTTGAGGAACACTTGCAGTGACGTTGAGGAAGTAGAAATTCTTTAAAACTACATTGCAACAAATCCATAAACCCTGACCGATATTCCCACAGTTCCATCTCTCTAGATGAGACCAATTGATCTTTTTCTTCCCACAAGTTGCTTCAGGCAGATGTGTCCCTGCCTAATATATTTTAAGGATTTCCCCTCCCCTCTCTTTATCTTTCGGTCAAGGAGCAATGTATTGATTCTGAAAGTATTAGTCCAATATTTTCCTGATGCAAATTTACCACTTGGTCTGTCCCAAGGTTTATTATAGCGAGGAAAAACACTTCCAGTGTATAATAAGAGCAAATAACCTTTGATTTGTGAAAAGAATAAGCATCAAAAGAGCTAAATAATGAATAAGTATCTAAAGAACAGCTACATTTTTAATAACTCCCAGAGAATCCTAACACTGTTGAGTTGTTGTTTCAAAGATATTTCTTTATTAAGCAAAAAGATTAACCATGGGGGGGGGGAGAGGGAAGGGATCTAGGTGTGAGAATAATTTTCTTTTTGGTTTTACCATGGTACCTGCTAAATGAGGACTAGGTTCAGACTGGTTTATTTAACTTACAGTAGTGCTGTAGTAGGGACGTGGTGGCTCAGTGGCTAAGATCCTGAGCTTGTCACTCAGAAAGGCCGGCAGTTCGGTGGTTTGAATCCCTAGCACTGCATAACAGAGTGAGCTCCCATTACTTGTCCCAGCTTCTGCCAACCTAGCAGCTTGAAAGCACGTAAAAATGCAAGTAGACAAATAGGAACCACCTTTGGTGGGAAGGTAACAGCGTTCCGTGTGCCATCGACGTTTAGTCATGCTGGCCACATAACCACAAAGACGTCTTCAGACAGCACTGGCTCTTTGGCTTTGAAACAGAGCTGAGCACCGCCCCCTAGAGTTAGGAACAACTAGCACATATGTGCAAGGGGAACCTTTACCTTTAGCGCTGTAGCAGTATTGAAGTGTTCATTAATTTGCCAAATTTCATTCCCTCAGTTTTTGGACACAGTCTGTAAGTTAGTCCATTTGAAGTTCCTTGTTTCAAAAATCATTGCCGTACTGCCCAGCTAAAGGTTACAAACACAAAAGTATTATTAGTATAAAGACGACAGTAGGGAATTTAGATGGATGCCACCTCCCTATTTGTGTCATCTAAACATCAGAAGACCCTCTCGTAAACTCTTTCTCATGGTGGCTAATGGCTCAGGTGTCAAATGCACAAATTGTCAAGTCAGCAAACAGTCTCCTTCCATCCTCCAGATTCCTATTTGGGGAAAACAAGCAGATAACGAAGTCTGCAATGCTGAACATGGTTATTATTGACCTTACCAAGGTCAAAAGTCAGACTCGTGCACAACGTTGAAGTAGGATGTAAAGCAGCCCAATGCCCAGAAGAAGTGTCCGGGGTCACTCCAAGTGTCAAGTTTTCAGTAAATAAGAATAAACGTAGACTCTGCAAGGTCAGAAGCTTATCAGCAACATGACCTCCAGCAGCCTCAGAATCTGAAATGTAAGAGTGTTTGGGTTGACTTTGTGGAACCCCATCCGGCCCTCAAGCAGACCGTTGGGCCATTTTAATGGATTAAGGTTGAGTAGCATGTCAAATGGCTAAGCTTCAACCATAGTGGAGAAGAGAAAGAAGTTGCTGAAGTTCCAAATGATCTCCTCGTCAACTGTGTTTTGTGAAGAGGAATGAGAAATTTAACAAAAGCGTTAACCCTTTCTTTCTGTTTCTGCCGGTACTCCCTTGTTCTTTATGGTTTATTTCCATAACTACATGGGATTGGGGGAAGGGGGTTAGTGTCATCTCTTTGAAGTAGACCAGATCATGAAACAGACACTGAAATAACTACTGGAACTCTATTTTAGTTTTGTCAAGCATAATAGCAATAGCACTAAACTAAACTAAACAACTGGGAGGGAGGGAAGGAAGGAAGGAAGGAAGGAAGGAAGGAAGGAAGGAAGGAAGGAAGGAAGGAAGGAAGGAATAGCACTTAGTCTTATATACCTATTCACAGTGCTTTACATCCCTCTCTAAGCAGTTTACAGAGTCAACCTATTGCCCCCAACAATCTGGCTCCTCATTTGACCCACCTCGGAAGGATGGAAGGCTGAGTCAACCTTGAGCCAGTCAGGATCAAATGCCAGGCTGTGGGCAGAGTTAGTGTGCAATACTGCATTCTAACAACTGGGAAGGGGGGAGGGAGGGAAGGGAAGAATGAAGGGAGGGAGGGAGGGAGGGAGGGAGGAAGGAAGGAAGGAAGGAAGGTAGCAATAGCACTTAGACTTATATACCGCTTTACAGTGCTTTACAGCCCTCTCTAAACAGTTTACAGAGTCAGCCTCTTGCCCCCAACAGTTTGGGTCCTCATTTTGCTCACCTCAAAAGGATGAAAAGCTGAATCAACCCTGAGCCTGGTGAGATTCGAACTGCCAAATCGCAGGCAGAATACTTAATACTGAATTTACTAAAAGAGCTTCATTTGCCTTAGATGCTCCAGTGACATACATTGCTTGGAAGTTAAGTAGCCATGACTCATTCCCCCCATCCCCAAAACAAGGGCAGCGCATTGATCTCGCTGTGAAAAGGATGACAAAACTCAAGTACCTTCCATCCTTAAAGTAGCCACTTCAGGAAGAAGTTATTTTGAGTGATATGAAAGAGGGACAGGCTTGTCATGGTCTTTTGCAACCAGAAGGAGTATCCAGAGGCAGTAAATCCAGTCTTCAGCAGCTGTGCTGACCCAGTTGTTCTCAGCTTGGGCTGAACTGACAAGCCGGAGATCAGTGTGATGGATTTCAGGTGGCAATAACCCAGTTAAGAAGCTGTCCTTGGTGTAAGCAGGATAAGACGGCAGCTGCTGTGATTTTTCTACCTCGTATATCAACCCCCAAACTTAAATATAAATATCTGAGGCAGGAATGATGGACTTGGGGGGTCATTGTTGGGAGTATTTAAGCTGTGTTCCACTTCTCTAAACAGTTATTGGTAAGCAAAGCCACATACTACGGAACAACGAGTTGGAGAACTGATTTTTCTCCGCAGTGCCATGATTCAAGCACAGCATGATCCCACTTATCTATGCCCTACGAGCGTTTTCAACACTTAAGAGAAAGAAAAAAAACAGGGACTTAAGCAATCGGATATGCAGAATGCTTCCGTGAAAAACTGAGACTTGAATATGGAATAAGGATGGCGGCGATGACAATGGTGTACCCCATACCATAATACTGCAAAATTGTTGTCGGCCACCAGCCTCCACTGCAGTCCTGCAGAATTCCTGATGAATGGGAGGATTTTGAATATATGCGGCGATGTCTTCGGGCCAGACTAGCAAGCCATAGAGCTGGAGGTTTAATTATTTCTGGGCTCATCGTCAGGGGAATAAGTCACTTTGGCAATTACAGTCAACTCTCTTTAACAATTGTGGGGTGGATGAATGGAGGACAATAGGACAGCATGTTACATATTACAAATGAAACATAACTGATTGTTAATCATAAATGAGTCCCTTAAATGCAAAGCTAATTTTAAGCACGAGGACATTTGCATTGTAATTGCATTTTTGGTTTTTACACCCTGTCAAGCTGTGACTGTAATAAAAAAAAATGGTGTCGGTGACTGTGTGTGTGTGCAGGGGGGAAAACCATTCTGTATAATGCTTTCCAGGTATCCGTTCATATGCATTAAAATATTTTGGGCACGTTAAAATATTGTGATGGGAAGGGAAATCCAGAGGAAAACATTTCTCTTCAGCATTCTTAAATGAGATGGCATCCTATCATTACTCTTTTTTTAAATTAACATTTGTCTGTGCAAATTGTGAATCATGAGGATTCTGTTGGATCTTCACAAGGATGATGTATAGCAAGAATGAGTGTGCATGTCTCATAAATAGATACTATTGATTAAAGTTACACAGTTCAACTAACTTGGGGAATGTTTTGAGAAGACACATACTGGAATAATGACTTTTTCAACGCGGCCTTTCCCATCTTTTCCCCTTTATTTTGCAGAAGGATGAGCTGCTTGCTTCTGCTTAATTTTATTAAGCATGAACAAATCCCTCTCAATGCCTATCACCACATTCATTAATGCAGGAAGACATCCTTGCCCTACGGTGACTTTTTGTTTGATCAGATTATTGGGTGAATTTCCAAACTTTCCCTGGCTGGGTTCATAAAATTAAATTGGGTCGGATGTAGTTGGTGATTCAGCTAATTCTGAGAAATCCTATCACAGCATATTTGTGAACAAGGTCATAATGTTATGGTTTGCTTGGGTTTGATAGGTTATGTGAACATCGCAGATAAGTACATATATATTTTATGTAGTGTGTGAACTCAACTCAACTCAACCCCTTTTAAAATCCCATGTTGTGAAGACTTTCTAGGAAAGACTGAGTTTTCATAATGTACTATACGTAGTAGAGCCAGTTGGGTCCATGGATTAAGGCATCAGCCTATAAATTGGAGACTGTGAGTTCTAGTCCCTCTTTAAACATGAAAAACAACTGGGTGACTGTGGACCAATCACGAGGAGACTATGAATTCTAGTCCTATCTTAGGCATGAAAGCCAATTGGCTGACTTGGGCCAATCAAGGGGATTGTAAGTTTTAGAACTAGCATGAAAGTTGGCCGGGTAATTTGAGTCACTATCTCCATCCAATCCATCTCATGGAGTTGTTGTTACAGACAAAACAGGAAGAGGAGCAGAGGTGGTATTCAGCAGGTTCTGACCAGTTCTGGAGAACCGGTAGCAGAAATTTGAGTAGTTCGGAGAACTGGTTAATACCACCTCTGACTGGCCCTGATCCCATCTAGTCTCTGCCTCCTGAGTCCCAGCTGATCAAGAGGAAATGGGGATTTTGCAGTATCTTTCCCCTGGAGTGGGGAGAGAATGGAGATTTAGCAGTATCCTTCTCCTGGAGTGGGGAGGGAATGGAGATTCTGCAGTATCCTTCCCCTGGAGCGGGGAGGGAATGGAGATTTTGCAGTATCCTTTCCCTGGAGTGGGGAGGGAATGGGGATTTTGCACTATCCTTCCCCCGGAGTGGGGAGGGAATGGAGATTTTGCAGTTTCCTTCCCCTGGAGTGGGGAGGGAATGGAGATTTTGCAGTATCCTTCCCCTGGAGTGGGGAGGGAATGGAGATTTTGCAGTATCCTTCCCCTGCCGTGCCCATCAAGCCACGCCTACCAAGCCATGCCCACCAAACCATGCCCCACAGAACCGGCAGTAAAAAAAATTGAATCCCACCACTGAAGAGGAGGGAGCATTAGGTATGTTTTCTACCGTGAGTTGCTTATGGAAATAATAGAGATGGGCTATACATCAATATTGCAACTTGAGGATGTGTGGATTTCAACCCCCCAAATTTTTCAGCCAGCATGAAAACTATTGGTATAATACGGGGTGTAAATTGGTTGTATAAGGATGTTGAGATTTCATTGACATTTCATTTGCTCGGTGGATTAAAAAAAAAGGAAGATAGATAAACGTATGCAATATGCGAGAGATGGTTTAAGCCTACCTTTTAAAGATGTGATACGTTTTCTTCCGAAAGCACCCACAAGTACAACGGATAGCCTATGAAAGCTGTCAAGTGAAAGAACGATGCAAAGAAGCTTTTTTCCACCCCTACCTGCTAGAGAACAAATTAAAAGACATGGTCTCCTTAATGATGCTGTTACTCAACATCTTCCATTATATATAAAAAAAAACCCTGCTAACTTCTAAGGGCTAATGATTTGAGCATTTAAATCCTCACTGAATGCCAAAGTGTCCCTTAAGGAAAACTCTTGGCTTAGAAATGATTGCCAGTCCCCAGGCAAGCATTAAAAATAAGTGCTTTAAGTAACTAGAATGCCCCCAATGCCGAAAGGTTTATTTGCTGACAACTGATGCATTCACAGCATGTGTGCTCTACTTCTGGTGTGTGTGTCTGTGTTTGTGTGTGTATCTCAGTGAAGCTGCATATTTTTCTCTTTATGTCTTTTGCTATGCCATGCCAACATTGCCAGGCGTGGGCTATTTCATTGCAAAGAGAATGTCGTTGAATTAAATCTATAGAATTAATGTACATTGATCGGCTGAATCCATAGACTCGATAATATATCAAAAAGGTGTTCGGTTGTTTAACCCTGATTGAACAAGGGAAGCAGAGATCAATCGCCTGAAAGAGGGTCAAAAAAGTTAATTTTTTGAATACTTGTTGCTGTTTGACAGTACGGTTGTGTGAACTGGTTTTGCAAACGCTCTCGTTGATGTGCTTCAAAATCAGGCTTTGGAGAACTATGAACATTCTCTGGAATGTCCGAAAGAAGCTTGAAGTCCAACTGTTTCCCCCAAGCGGCCGTTCTCCAGATATGTTAGAATTATAACTCCCACTATTCCAGCCAGCATTTTAAACCAACATGCACGCTGCCTTGATGCTCTGTACGATATTGCCCCATCTTAATTGCTACTACCAGATTGGGAAAGTTGGTTTGAAATTAGGCAGGTGCCTCAGGCTCGGCCATCTGCAAAGGTTTCTGAAGATCAAAGTGTCCATGGTTTATTGATAACAAAAAGGAAAGGAGAGCACAGGCAAGGCAAGGCAAGGTGGAAGTGGGGGGGGGGGAAGGGGAGGAGAGGACAGGAGAGGAGACTTGAAAGGGAAGGGAAAGAGTAAGGGAAGAGAAGGGAAGAGAAGGGGAGGGGAGGAGAGGAAAAAGGGAATGGGAAAGGGGAAAGGAGAAAGGGGGAGGGGAGTGAAGGGGAGGGGAAAGGATGAAGGGGAAAGGGGAAAGGAAGAGCAATTCTACATTTTCTTAATCCTGCATCTATTTTAAGACCGGAGAATAAATAGACAGGCATACAGACAGTGTGTTGGTGTCTTACGAATGACAGAAAGCAATTTATATTTCAAATATGTCCTTCCTTTTTCCAAAATAAGATTTTAGAGTAAGAAAAGAAGGGGTTGCAAAAAGCTGTCGTACCTTCTGTTGCCTATTCTGTGCTCTTCCTATTGCACATTCCATGTTCAAAAAAAATAATAAAATAAAATAAAAAGAGTTTCATTTTGAATCTGCATTCCAGAAGTGAGGCTTATTTTGGATCGCGTTTAGTTCTCCCATTCAAACCATTCCGAAGGATTGGTAGAGAAGAAATCCTTTTACAAAAAGATCCATCTTTCCATTAGTTTTTGCCATCCCTAGGGAGCACCTAACCAAACACATTTGTTATTCCATTACTGGCTTACTCCAGCTAATTAGAATACCATATTATCTTGTCCACACATATAGAGCAGACTGACAAAGACAAAGCAGGGGAAAACGCTCCTTCTACAGTTTGAATCCAATATAAATGTATTATGCATCAATTGAGCAAACAAGATAACAATGGTAATCCAGATAGAAATGGTTGCAAATTTCTCTTTGACTTGGAGGCAATTGTATCTCCCCATGCCTTTTTATTAGATCATGCAAATGAAATCGACACGACTCTGCTTCCATACTTCAAAGCAAACAATCCTATGTTTTCTTTCAATGCATTTTCGTCATCGGGGTTGGGTGTTTATTCAGACACTGTGCATTCAAGTGAGATGGATGGGCAGGTTCCATGTTTCTATAATTTTCTTTAACTATTGGAGTTAGTTAACTAACAGCTAGGTTGCAATTCTTTTCAGCAGAATGCTCTTGGCTGGCACCCCGCATCTTAAAAGAGATTTCTAAAGCAAATAAAAACAAGAAAAAAAGGAAAACAAGGACTTTTTCATTAGATTTTTGAGGATATTGACTGCAGCCCTTGCAGGGATCCCACAGGCACGTTTAGAAAGTAGAAATACTGCTTGGTTAAAAAAGAAGAAGAAGCTCTTTTTAGTAGTGTCCCAACAGGGCAGAAAATTAATACATCATGAGAACACAAATTAGGAACTTAGAAAGATTGGACTACATGTAATTGTATGTACATGGATGGCACCACTATCCAGCCCAAAATGTCTGTTGCTAAGTGGGAAATTCGTTAAGCATGTTTTGCCCCACTGTGCGACTTTTTTTTTTTTTTGACACATTTGTTAAGTGAATCACCTTTCAATTAGTAACACAGTTGTTCTGTGAATCGGACTTCCCCTTTGATGTTGCTTGTCAGAAGAGCCCAAATGAGGATCACATGACCCAGGGATATTGCAACCATCATAAATAGGAGCCAGTTGCCAAACATCTGAATTTTGACCACATGGCCATGAGAATGCTGCCACAGGTGTAAGTGATATGATAGCTTTATTGATTAGCCTATTATAGGCCATATCAAAGCACAAGGTTCAAACACGTATCACCGATAAATTTTTATACAAACAATTTAAAATAAGAGTAAGGTAAAATACAATCGTCCTAGGATAAAATAAAATATAATTTAATACACAAATATATAAAATAAAATAAAACGACATAAAATTACATTTCCGGTGTCACCCTTACAAACGACCCCAATCAACCCCACGTTTGCAGATCTCAAGCGAACCCTTTTGTTTAAGTCCTGTGCTGTGTTAAATGTTATTTTTTCAGGTTCTGGCCGCACATAAAGTAAGTTGTTTCGATGTGGGGATCCCAATGGGTCCTTCGTTTGGTATATGGACCAAGGTACTTGTCTCTCGCCCCCTTATACAAGCAACAATGAAACAGGATGTCAGCCAGGTATTCTACCTCTGTTGTAAGTATGAAAAATGGTCGTAAGTCACATTTTTAGTGCTGCTGTAACCTTGAATAGTCACTAAGTGAACTGTTGTAAGTCGAGGACTATCTACACACACACACACACAAATACACACACACACACACACACACACAGAGAGAGAGAGAGAGAGAGAGAGAGAGAGAGATTTCATTATCCTCAGAGCTTGCCAAAAGATTGACAGTGTTGTAGAAGAGTAGAAAACACAGCCAACCCCAATACTTACTCCAATTAACAGACATCTCAGAATTAAACATAGCTGAACGCTGTCTTCATAGTCCTTTGTTATCTCTAAGCTATGAGAGACCTGACTTACATTTGCAGCAAGATAACGCAGCTGGAGTAGCCCAGTATGGCATTTTTGGTGCCCTTAAGGAAGCCTATGGAAGACAAGTGATGAAGAGTTGATACTAAAATACTTTGTCTCGTGTTAGAATATATTACCTTATAATAAGACAAGATTATGCTGCCACGTTAGAAAGAAACATGGCAGCTCGAAAAGAAAGACATTCATCAGACAGTCCCCTTTTAGCTTTATCACTCCACACACCAAAGCAATTCATAAAATAATTTGAATCCTCATGTAAATCAGGCATGCTATTATTACCACTGGGGAACATGAAAGGGTTTCAAATCTTTGCAGGGAGGAGGGGGGGGGGAAAGGTTCAAAGGAAGTAGCGTTCACAGGAAGTGGTGTTCACAGAAAAAAGGTTGTTCCTGCAAACCACAACGTGGCAAGTTCAAAGGCACCCACCTTGTACAGATGTTTTCAAAACAATTAACACAGCATCCCCAGTCAGTTTCACAAGTAAACAACCGTGATCCAAACAGACACCGGGACGTTGCGGAAAGTTCACCCAGGAAGATCAAAACGGAAAGGAAACGTTCGCGGTTCGGATAAACCTCCATTTTCAAATCTGGGAATTCACCCCGGGATGCTTATTTAGGCGTTGATGTTTACTTTTTAACGTGTGTCCCTTTTAAAGATGCATTCAAAAGGACTTACTTGTGAATTAAAGAAAAAAAATACCCTGAAAATGAGATCTTCCCAGATAATAAGCCCAATCGGGTTTTTGAGCGCATGGGCTAAAATAATCCCTCTCCCCCCAAAATAAGCCCTCCCTGAAAATATTGCAACACAGCAGCAGCCATGGGGTGAACATGCTCACCGCCTCCTGCACCTCAAAAATAATAAGATCTCCCCAAAAATAAGGCCAAGCGCTTATTTTGGGGGTCAAAAGAAAATAAGACCCTGTCTTATTTTGGGGGAAACATGATATATATACTTTTTTGCTCTCTCTCTCTCTCTCTCTCTCTCTCTCTCTCCCTCCCTCCCTCCCTCCCTCTCTCCCTCTCTCTCTCCCTCCCTCTCTCTCTCTCTCTCTCCATGTGTGTGTGTTTGTTTGTTTGTCTTTGAGTGTGTGCTTGAAAGGGAAGAAGACTTGAAATGTTAACAATGCTGCCTCTTCCTCCATTCCTATCGTAATTAAAGTAGTAGCAATTTTCTTCTCCAAGTTAATAGCAATTGAAGTCTTAGCAAACTTTTCACTTGAGATACTAGTTTACGAGAATCCTATTTATATGCTTATATGCATTTACATGATGTATACATTTGCCAAATCAGATAAACCAAAGGTTATCTTTGCCATATTTATATATACAAGTTCATTTTCTTAAGATTTTGTTGAGTATGGATCAATCTATGTTCTCACGCTTCTAATCCTTAGTAAATCTTTCAGTTAAAGTCAGGAGAGATACAAGAGAGAGCTACAACCTTCAAAGGGTCCATTCTTGCCTTCTAGTTAACAAGATGACAGAAGTATTTCATTTTGTGACTTTTTCAAAATAATTAATAAAGTAAAGTGGATATTAAACTTTTGTGAATGAAGGCAAATGTACGTGTCCCATGATAATGTTGCTTGGCTGTTAAGTACCTGGTAAGCTGGTGGTAAATAAGTACTCCTGACAAGGGACCCATTTCCTAAGCTTTCATCATTTCTCTGGCCATTTTTGGCCCTGCTCAGCCAACAATCTTGACAAATCAGATAAGGAACCGAAGGTACAGCAGCACAAGGGAACAACAATCAAATGACTTGACAGCCAGCCATCAACACCCCATCAACAACTAAAAGCCATATTCAACCAAGTACCACATAAATACTACACATAGAACAGATTGAAAATGAAAAAGTTCCCCAAGGATGGACTCCAAAACAATCCAAAAGCTCGGAAGAACAAACCTCTGGTTCTTGATGACCGACTTGGATTGGATCTAGCATTAAATACTTGGCCATTTGAGTGGCATCTCAAAGGGTATTCAATTTTGTTTTTGGTAGCTTAACATGTTTGCTTTTAGAAACTGACCTGTTTGGAAGACTCCGCTTCTCTTTGGAGTGGTTCTTTGGCTCCTTTTGTTGCCCACATTAATTCAAATTAAGTGAACACGGTGCATGCATTTGCCATTTTGAAAACTGCTCAACAAAAATTCGATTCCAATTTATGCCTCTTTCTCAGCTAAAGCCGAGCATTAGCAACAAAATCCATAAATCCCTGATCAAGAATGTGCATTTATCTTGTATCAATAGCAATTGTTTTGGAGTCCGCGACATTGTTTCTCCCAAGGCAAAGCTGGTGATAGGTAAATATTAGTGAACAATACCTATTCTGTGCTGAAAACGCTTTTGTTTTTTGTTTGTATACCAAATCAAATAAATCAGACAACATAGAAGTAATTACTCTGTGGCTCAGTGGCTAAGATGCTGAGCTTGTCAATCAGAAAGGTCGGCAGTTCGGCGGTTCAAATCCCTAGCGCCCCATAACGGAGTGAGCTCCTGTTACTTGTCCCAGCTTCTGCCAACCTAGCAGTTTGAAAGCATGTAAAAATGCAAGTAGAAAAATAGGAACCACTTTTGGTGGGAAGGTAACAGCGTTCTGTGCAGCTTTGGCATTTAGTCATACTGGCTACATGACCACGGAGATGTCTTCGGACAGCGCTGGCTCTTCGGCTTTGAAACGGAGATGAGCACCAACCGCTAGAGTTGGGAACGACTAGCACGTATGTGCAAGGGGAACCTTTACCTTTAGCCCAACCTATTAATAGTTTCTGCTTCTATATGCGTAGATTGAGAGAGGAAGTATCTATGAAGGGTTATGCAAAATTTATGCTAATAAATTTATGGCTATTTGGAAAGTGTTTGAATGTTCTACATGCTCAAGGCAATAAGATGGAAATAAAAGAGGGGAAAACATCTCAACTTTTCCTCATCATCATGAAAAATAAACCAGAGGTCAGTTCTAAGTAGAACTGAGCAACTTGACTTATTCTCTCATTCTCTGCTATTGTCTAATGAAAAAAGAAATTTAAAAAATAAATGAAGAAAAAAATACCGTATTTATCGGCGTATAACACGCACAGGCGTATAACACGCACCTTCATTTTAAGAGGGAAATTTCAGGAAAAAAATTAAATTTCAAATAAAGAACTTTGAAGCATCTTTTCCCTGAAGACTCGTGTTTAGTACATTCAGATGCTTTCTTTCCCCTTTCCCTCTTACTTGTCTATCCTTCCTTCCACCCTCCCTTCCTCCTTCCCTTCCTTCCTGCCCCCCTTCCAGTTCCCTCCTTCCTCTTTCCTCCTGCCTGCCTCCCTTCCAGTTCCCTCCTTCCTCTTTCCTCCTGCCTGCCTGCCTTCTTTCCCTCCTGCTTATCTATGCTTCCTTCCTTCCTTGCACCTCCCTCCCTTCTGCCTGCCTGCCTTCTTTCCTCTTTCCCTATCCTCCTATCCTTCCTTTCTCCCTCCCTCCTTCCCTGCCTCCCTTCCAGTTCCATCCTTCCCTCCTTCCTTCTGCCTCCTTCCTGCCTGCTTGCCTTCTTTCCTCTTTCCCTCCAGCGTGTCTGCTTTTCCTGTGTGTGCGCACGTGAAAAGGAGGTGGTGGGAGAGAAATTTGAAAGGTCTTCTGCTTTTGGAACTCGGAAATCCCCCCCACTCCCCTTTTCCTCCAGCGAGCACGGAGCTTGAAGGAGGAAAAGGGAAAGGAAAAGCGCAAAACGGAGGTGGTGGGAGAGAAATTTGAAAGGTCTTCTGCTTTTGGAACTCGGAAATCCCCCCCCCACTCCCCTTTTCCTCCAGCGAGCACAGAGCTTGAAGGAGGAAAAGGGAAAGGAAAAGCGCGAAACAGAGGTGGTGGGAGAGAAATTTGAAAGGTCTTCTGCTTTTGGAACTCAGAAATTCCCCCCCCCCCTTTTCCTCCAGCGAGCACGGAGCTTGAAGGAGGAAAAGGGAAAGGAAAAGCGCGGTCTTCTGCTTGCCGTGGGCGGGCTGCATTTACATAGAGCAGGGAGGGCTGTTAAAGGGCCGTATTAAACTGTAAAAACATGGCTTCTTAACATTATATCGGCGTATAACACGCATACATCATTTGCCCCCTATTTTTCGGGGAAAAAGTGCGTGTTATACGCCAATAAATACGGTAAGTTAAATCGTCCAACTGCAAAACAAGGTTGTAGATCATAAACATCTGAGATCCTCAAGGAATTCAGAAGCAATCTTAGAAAACAGAAATGCGTGACACTTTACTACTTTGCTATTTTCTTAGAGGCATCCACCTGGACACAAAAACAAAACTACGCTTAGAATTGCAGTGAAGGTTCTACGATGTTAAGGAACAAAATCCTCCATTACTCCATTTTATGATTGAGGTCCCCAGCACTCTAAATCTTTTAATGCAGCAAAAACGTTTCTAATGGAACAAATTTAGAGTGACGACTAACCAAGTTAGGATGTTTAACTCAGTTTTAAAAATGACGATATGATATTAACTCCTCTAAAAGTGGTGGGAGAACCTTACCACATAGGGGTAGTCTGTCAGATCCGGAAGCCATCTTTTACATTGGTTATGTTTTTTTTTTTCATTTTACAGATAGAGATGCATATGCCATGAAAGAAATTATGTGCATAATATGGAAAGAAATGGGATTAACATGGTGTCTATTGTGCGGAAATATATCGCCAAATGAAATTAGAAAAGTTTATTTGTGCGAGAACCACGCAGTCTTCTCTGTATCGTTGGAACTTTAGTGTATAGGTAGACAAAGTTTAATGAACTGGGTACATCTTGATCAGACTGGGTTTGTTTCAAAGAGATACTATGAGAGAAAATATCAGATGCGTTTTAAATATTATCAATAAAATAAATCAGAAAAACAAGAAGGCAGCTTTGATCTCTCTCGATGCAGAGAAAGCTTTTGATAATTTGGAATGGTATTTCACGCTTGCAACTTTGCAGGGGGGAAAAAAGATGAATGGTGACTCTTATTTTTATCTTATAAAGAATAAAGAGACAACTTAATAGTAAATGACTTTCTAGTATAAAAATGAGCTCTGTGAAAAAGTCAAGGCAAAGTTGTCCTTTCTTTCCTTCTTTTGCTGGTTTTATAGCCATTGGCAAGGAAAATATGTCAAGAAAATAACATTTCAGGAGTAACTTTAGCCAGCATGGTTTTGTGTCAGGCAATAGAATTCTGGTCTCAGTTGTGGTGGTATGTGGAGTATTGTCTGTCTGGATGAGATTTCATGCAATAATAAAAATGTAGTGAAACTTTGGGATAATGCTGGAAAATTAGCAACCCAGGTTTGTCCCTTCATTCTTGAATGTTTATATTTAGAAAGAGAGAATGGAGAAGTGCAATGGAAATTAATAAGACCGATGCATAATATTTCCTGACTTTTACTCTGCAGTGCATTTTTCTACTTGATTGGGGACAATATCATGAGATGAATAATATAGTATTTTAAAGAAGAGCAGAAACTAGAGGGCGTTGAGTGAATTTGAAAAACTTACAACCCAGAACTCAGAACATTTTCTGGCCGATATTTACAAACTGTTGGCAAATTGTGACACCGAAACTGAAGAACTTAAAAGAAGAACTTAAAATTGAATGGGTGCAGAACTTAGAGGCACTGATAGATATGTATTTTATTTTGTTAGTGTTTTGTTTCTTTTCTGTGCAGTTGATTTTAAGAATGTTCAATTAAAAAAAAGAAAAGAAAATGGCAATTAGAAAAAAACATGGCATGTAGGTAAATATGTACATTCATTTAAATTTATTTAAAGTATTATTGTCATTATTATTAAATTTTGTTTATTTATTTATGAACCAGAATGAACATCTTAATTGTTTTTTCTATGATCCTTTAATCACTTCCTTAGGGAGGGGAGGGGTCAGGGTGACTGATGGAGGCTGAGCATTTACTGGCTAGATGCCCTTCCTGAAACCTATGCGGAGTTCACAGCATATAATTTCTCTTTGCACCCTGATAGAGAATCATTTGTCACTGCCTAGGATTGAACTTTCAACCTTCTGAGTGGGAGGCAAGTATCTTCATTTCTAACCCTAACCCTTCCGCTCAACCAACATTTTAAAAGATAATAAAAAAGTACAAGTAGTCCTTAAGTTACAACTGTAATTGAGCCCTGCAATTACTATTGTAAGTCGTGACGGGTGTAAAAAGTGGTTACCATGTGACTGGGTCCAATTTTATGACCATTTTTATAGCAGTCATTAAGTGACTCTATTCATTATTGGGTGGGTTTTGCCATAGAACCAAAGTCAATGGTGGTTTTCTGTCAAAAAGGTCATAAATCACAGTCAAATGGGCGTAAAATGGCATCACATGACCATGTGTGGAGGCAGCAAAGACATTGTAATTATTAAACCAGGTTGTAAGTCCCTTTTTCGGAGTCTGTTGTAACTTTGAACAGTCACTAAGCCACCAGTCGTACGTTGAGGACTACCTGCGTAGATTAGAGGACACACAAGTGAAAAAGGCAGGTGAATCTGATTCAGAAAGACAAGGCACAAATCACCTTCACTGAGACCATAATTGTGATCCAATCATAATTCTTAACTTGCTTTTGAATAGTTTTAGATCGTAAAATTATAAGAGTACATGCAATTAATTTATGTGGATGTAGCCTTTAATGAATTGCTGTCTTTAATGGTATTGGTTATTATTGCTACGCATTTTACTTTCGGTGTTTGGTATAATAAACTTTCATTTTCATTAGCATTAATCTGATACTGATTCCTTTATTAATTTTAGGTGTATAGTTTAACATCTACTATTCTTATTAATTACACTGTGTTATTATATTTTACAGACTGTACTTTATCACTTAGATAGCTTCGTAATAGCACCACAATTTACTTATGAAATTTAAGGCTGTAATGTTTTATGCCACAATGTTAGTCACATTAAGTTTCAATTATGGTTAAAATAGCTTGCTTCGTTGCAATTTTTAGGTTATTTTATTTGAATCTTGAATTGCAAGAAATATTTTTTTTACCAGAAGTTCAAAGAAGACCAAACTTGAGGAATACGTGGGGAACTATGACGATTGATTTATCTCAGTTTGTTGTTTTTCCAAATTAAAAGTTTTCTTTACCAAAGCCTTAGTCCAATTCTCCATTACAGTGTTTGAATACTACCCAGTTCAAAATATTATCTGTTTTGTTCACTAGAGGGTGTGCTCTAGCTGTGAAAGAAAATGTGCATAAAAAGGGAAAGGAAGAGGATAAAGATAATAATAATAATGAAATCTCTTTCTGGGTGTAATGCAACAAAAATGGCTCACAGGATGTTAACATTGATTTTATTACAATGGCAATTATTTTCATTCTGGTTAAAAAGTAAGGAGAATAATTTCTTAACTCATTGTAGCTTTTCTTCAAGACCCTCCTAAATAGAGATTAACAGGGCAGGAAGAGAATGGTGAGAATATTATAGATAGATAGATAGATAGATAGATGATAGATAGATAGATAGATAGATAGATAGATGTGTGTGTGTGTGTGTGTGTGTGTGTTGTATTTGTGCTATGCCCAAGGGGTTGTAACACACACACACACACACACACACACACACACACACACACACACACACACACACACACACACACACACACACATATATATATATATATATATATATATATATATATATATATATATATATATATAGTATGCCCGGGTATGGCTAGCTGATGAGAGCTAAATAGCTTGAAATAGATCTATACTACTCTCCGTTTATTTATTTATCAGCACAAATACAACACAAATATATATTATGTTCAAACTTAATTTTTTCCCCCAAATTTAATTTCCAAGTCCTGGCAACCAGTCTTTGTAACAACACTGCTAGAGGCATCAGAGAAAAAGAGAGACAGAAAGAAGAAATGGAGACATTCAAAGAAAGATAAAATAGCAGTAGGATATGAAATATTTTTGAAACGGAATCAGATTGAGCGGGAAAATGAATAACTTCATAATGCAATATTCCATTTTAAAATCTCCCAAAATTCTAGCATAACTTGAAGTTGATCTCCAAGGGGGTTGGAGGGGGGGGGTGGATTATTCCCAGAACTCAGCCAGAGAGAAACAATTTATGGTCAACTATATCAGTGGCATTAGATTAGCTATAATTACACTGTTGATGTCAAATGGGATTGTGTTGCAGAGCAAACGAGACTTGGGAGACCCTGAGCATAAATACATTTTTATTTCATTTTCCTGTCCTGATCTCTCAAGGCTGCTGAGAGATAACAATGTTTAAAAACAATGAGTGAGCATTAAAAAGAAAACAGTATATTTCAAAAGAATTCTACTCATTGCATTCCCTTTGCATCTGCATGTGTTATAAGGAAGGACATTTATAACACACACAGGAAAAAAAGACACACAGAGAGAGTCATTTTTATGTTACCAATAATACACTGTAAAGGCATCATCCTCAGTTTCAAATGAGGCAGATTTAAATCAAAAATGCATGTTCATTCGCTTATTGTTAAACCTGGAAGTATTTTTCTTGGAAATATTCAAAACTGACTCAAATACAATCATCTATGCTAAGATATAAGGAAGGAGGGAGGGAAGGAGGAAGGACCCGATGAGGTGATGAAAGATACCAGTTTCCTACACTTCAAACAGTGGTGGGATTCAATTTTTTTACTACTAGTTCGGTGGGCATGGCATGGCTTGGTGGGCAGGGGAAGGATACTGTAAAATCTCCATTTCCTCCCCTCTCCAGGGGAAGGAGACTGCAAAATCCCTATTTCCTCCTGATCAGCTATTCTCAGGAGGCAGTCAGAGGTGTTATTTACCGGTTCTCAAACTACTCAAAATTTTTCCACTATCAGTTCTCTAGAACTGGTCAGAACCTGCTGAATACCATGTCACCCCTATCCTTCTTTTCATTAAACCAGACATGCCCAGTTCCTGCAACCGTTCTTGATATGTTTTAGCCTCCAGTCCCTTAATCATCTTTGTTGCTCTTCTCTGCACTCTTTCTAGAGTTTCAACATCTCTTTTTGCATCATGGCGACCAAACCTGGATGTAGCATTCCAAGTGTGGCCTCACCAAGGTATTATAACTATTTGCAATGAATCTTCAGAAAAGCTTGATAATGAGAAATGGTGGTGGGTGATCCATGGTAGTTTCTTCTGGGTAGTAGTTTAACCACTGATTTTACAACTGCGAGGCAATTGTGTGATCTATTCAACCACCCTGTCTCTGGAAGTCCCAAAACTCTGAACTTACCAGGAGAACCAAGCGGCAAAACTGTTGAAACTCACAGTGGCAACAGAGTATGAATGTATTTAATAGTAATAAGTCAAGGAGAGAATGACAATTTATAGCTTTTTTACAGCACACTACATAATTTATGGGATGTTACACATTGAGGTGGGCGCCTAATGAGAGTTGCACAAAGCCATCAATCACTAGTGTTTCCAGATTTCCATTACGGTCTCCATGTTCTCAACCATCCCAACAGAGAAATGGTTCATACGATCCACGCCTCCATCATGCCTTTATAGAAATAGTACCAAGAAGCTCAAAGCTATGTTTTGTTAAAGAGGAGGGGGAAATTACATACAACTTATCCAAGCTGGATGGAAGGAGGTTGAAAAGACTGGCCTGGCTTATTTTACGATTATTCAGGGCAATGAAAGGAAAGCATTTTATCATGCACATCCATCAGTTGATATTGCACTGAATGTCATCAGAGAAGAGAAACCAGCGTATGAATGTCATAAGTTAGCAGCTGGAGGTATGGGGCTATATCCTTCACTGTATTAATAAACCACCATTATTGAAAGCAGAGGAAGAAGTATATGGATCCGTTTCATTTTTCTTTCTTCTTGTGTCTCTGGTAGAAAGGGCTTCTCAATGAAAGACATCAATGAAATGTTTTCTATGAGTGCTAATCATGGTAACTAAAAAAGCAAGGACCTATATGCAAAACCATTAACCTATAGTGGGGCAGGCAGGGAGAAAGGATAGCCTAGCTTAAGCTCTAGTTCTATGAAACTTGGTTAAGGAACACATCTTTAACACATAAGGTACAAAACCAGCAGCGACAGCTGCCAAATTGGAAGAAGTTGTGAGCTTGGAGGTCTTCTAGTCTAACCCCTGACTTGAGCAGGAGGCCCTATACAATTTCAGACAAATGGCTATTCAGTCTCTGTTGTGGCCCACCAGCGGCCAACAGAGCTGGCAACCAATTCGGACAGTGAGAAGGTTGGGGAGGAACATGGGCCAGTCCTGGAGTCTGGGGACGACTGTGATGAGGGCTCTGTCTCAGAGGCAGAGAAGGGGCCAGGGCCGTCTGACAGTTATCAGCTGCCTTCAGAGTCAGACATCAACGAGGCAGAGGAACAGGGGCAGCCTGTTCCCAGTGTGCGCATGCACAGAGTTGCCAGGAGAAGGGAACAGCTAAAGAACAGGGGTCGACTTGGGAGTAAGGGCACAGGTGGAGGATGAATGGCCCCTCCCAGAGGAAATAAAAGAGGAGTGAAAGGAGTGGAGTTTTCAGGAGACAATTAGTTCACTTAATTGGTTCGTGACTCTCCGAGATTCCTTGCCAAGTTTTGCAGATATCGGCCTGGCAGCTCTCCAAGCCAGATAAGGTCTGTGACTATAAATCCTCCCTTGAAAGACTTTGCTGGATGTGGATGAGAAGAATTCACAGCAAACTAATAAAAAGAGTTTCTGTCGGGACCAGGAATTTGCTTCATGCTCATGGGAAGCCTAAGTCAAAACACTCTCTCCTTAAAAACCTCCAATGATGGAGTACCCATACCCATTGTTTAATTGTTCTCATTGTCAAAAAAAAAGTAGGTTGCTTCTCTTCTTCCCATCCATGACTTCTTCTCCTGCCCTCAAGTGCTTTGGAAAATAAGTTGACCTTCTCTTCTCTGTGACAGTCCCTCAAGTACTGGAAGACTGCTATCAAGTCATCCCTAGTCCATTAAGACTAGACATACCCACTTCCTGCAACCATTCATCCTATGGTTTAGCCTCCAACTCCCTAATCATCTTTGATGTTAAATTGATCTGACGCTAATAAGGATCAATGCTTTATGCATGGAGTGGAAGAATAATCCAACATTAAATATTTAAAATGGCATTCTGTTCATATCCAAGGAAGATACCAAATATCACATATGCCTGGGGTGGTACCATTTGAAATGTAAGCACTAAGCCAGATTTGTTGACTTCTTGAACAAAATGCAGTAGATAGATCCATGCGTAACATTGGGCACAATGCTTGGGTTCACAAAAAATGTGTGTCCTAAACACATTATGGTTTGGTATCGTGGGTGAATGTAGCCAGAGTCCCTGACTCATATTGAATACCATTTGCTTTTAATCAAATTTGAATCCTACATAGAAGACAAATAGTCTAAAGGCTACTTAATTACGATTGAGAAATCTTAATTCTGAAACTGTCAGCCCAACCCATATATCCTTCAGAGTAAATATAACTCAGTGGGAATTCATCTATTTTTCATGCCGGAGGTATCTGATTCTGTAAATCTTCAACATCTTCAGGTAGGAATGAAACAGCTCTGTTGGGGAAAGGGAGATACTGCCTTTCAGTTTAAAAGTTGAATTATATGGACCACTGGTTTACTTGATGCTATATTGCTATGTATTTCAAGGATGTGTCAGTATGTGCATGTCTTTGTGTATCCCCCCCCCTCTCAATGGATAGACAGACAGACATCCATCCAATATATATAGGCCAATATCTATCTATCTATCTATCTATCTATCTATCTATCTATCTATCTATCTATCTATCTATCATCTATCTACCTACCTACCTACCTACCTACCTACCTACCTACCTACCTACCTAGACAGACAGACAGACAGACAGACAGACAGACAGACAGAGTCATATACATAGAGATAGTCAGAGAGACAGGATGATAGATGGATGGATGGATGGATGGATGGATGGATGATAGATGGATGGATGGATGGATGGATGGATGGATGGATGGATAGATAGAGCGAGCTATAGAATATTCATTGGCAGGGTTAGACAGACAGACGGGCAGAGTATTGGTAATGGCCTACAAACTAGACAATTGTGAGTTCCAGTCTGCCTTAGGCATGATAGCCAGTTGGGTGACTTTCACTCTTTCTCTTAGCCCAACCCACTTCACAAGGTTGTTGTTTATTGTTGTAGGGAAGATAGGAGGGGGAAAGAGTATTAGATATATGTTCACCTCTTTGGATTACCAACGAAGTAAAAAAACAGATTTTTTATTTTTTTAAAAACTAATAAATAAATCAACTAACCAACATTTGGAACATTTATAGCAAGCCATTCGGTGAGATCTGCCAAGAATTTCCTTTGGAAAAGCCCACTCTACACACACACACACACACACACACACACACACACACACACACACACAGATATACACACAAAGAAAGACTCTCCATAATGCAATGATCACATGGAAGAAGCAAAGATGGATAGCCACTATCTTTATATAGAACAATTCTTGAATAAACAAATGGAACCATTGGAGATAGAAGTCAATGGGTTGGTGTCAATGCATCAAAATATTTACGTGAACGATCTCCGAAACAGAGAGACAAAGAGAGGCATTTCCTTCTGCCTCCCAGACAGATAATCAAGAGTACAACCTGACTTAACAATATCCCTCCCTCTGCAACAGCCAGGATATTTTCTCCTACACGGCATGTTGGTAATTAAAATTAATGGCCTGTATTGAAAACATGTGCATTGTTTAAACAGTTACAGGAAAAATTAATACTGCATTTCTGACGGTGGTGGTAATTTATAGTTGGGTGGTGTTATTGGCAAAAGAACCCTGGCTTCTTTTCTTAATATGTTCAGGAAGATTTATTCCATGCAAGTTTGATCTAATGAATGCAATCTATATTCAGATACTGCTTTTACTCACTTCCCAGTTCTGCTGTGAATTTTAAGAACAATCAGCAGGCCAGGGTAGAAACAAAGGACCAAATTATCCATATTTAATACATTTAAAACAGGGGAGAGAGAGAGAGGAAGCAAGAAAATAATGGACGGGATGAGATGGACATTTTTAGTTGTCGTTGTTGTTAAAGTGCTCTTTAATTGAATAATGTAACAAACAGCTGTTGGGTATGCTCAATTAGGCCTGACCTTGGATGTCGTGTTTTTACCTAGGTTTATTGGCTTCTTTTATTCTGGCTTGTTTAAATGAGCTTTTCATTATGGTTGAGAGGCAAGTGATAACTGGGAAATTAGATAGATGATAGATAGATAGATAGATAGATAGATAGATAGATAGATAGATAGATAGATAGATAGATAGGTAGGTAGGTAGGTAGGTAGGTAGGTAGGTAGGTAGGTAGGTAGGTATGTGTTCTGACCCCCCCTTCCTCCTTCGCCCACACAGAACACGCTCCGGAACAATACAAGGGAACAGGGTTTATTTTACAAATGGACAGACAGTTCCGTGGCAGTAAACCACCACGACAAAGCTCACAATGACAAGACATGAAAGCAGCTATCCAGCTGGCTATGTTTCAAAACCAAGACTTTTGGAGAAGTCCTTTGTTGACTGCTGCAAAGGGCGTATGCACAGTCAACCCTTTTATAGCCTGGAGAGGAGTCTCCTGATCAACAGCTGAGAGCCCTTACCGCCGATAATTACACCCACGCTCCTTGCGTCTATGGGCGCGGCGATAACGAGCGTCCAGGAACTCCCTGTTCAGCTCTGACTCACTGTCTCGTGACTCCTCCCCACTGCTCCAAGGCATGGCATTGGGAGCCCCCCTCCTCTGGCTCTCACCGCTGCTCCATGCCTCAGGCGCCTCCTGGTGGCCGACCAGACCCTTCGATCCCTGCTCAGAGTCGGAACCCTGTCCAGGGTCCTCCACTTCCTCTTGAGCCGACTCATAGGGACCCTCACTCTCGGAGTCTGGTAGCAGCTGCAACAGCTCCTGCTGGGCCACAACAGGTAGGTAGGTAGGTAGGTAGGTAGGTAGGTAGGTAGATAGATATGGATGGATCTTGATTGATCTATCTATCCACCCTTCCACCCTTCCACCCACCCATCCACCCACCCCACCCCACCCATCATCCATCCATCCATCCATCCATCCATCCATCCATCCATCCATCCATCTATCTATCTATCTATCTATCTATCTATCTATCTATCTATCTATCTATCTATCGTAGTAGAGTAGAGTAGAACAGAGAATAGAGAATGAAATGGAATGGAATTGAATTGAATTCTTTATTGGCCAAGTGTGATTGGACACACAAGGAATTTGTCTTTGGTGCATATGCTCTCAGTACATAAAAAGACAAGTTACATTCATCAAGAATCATAAGGTACATTTAATGATAGTCAGAGAGTACAAATAAACAATCAAATCATACTAGGTAATGATCAATATAAATCGTAAGGATACAAGCAACAAAGTTACAGTCATGTAATCATAAGTGGGAGGAGATGGGTGATAGGAGATGGGAACATATTTCCACTCTGCAGAATGTTAGATGTAGTCATCACTATTTGCTCTATTTATTAGGAGAGAAATACCAAACTGCATTCTCTGTATTGTCTTGAATATAGTGGGGGGGGGGGGGAACTACATATTTGTTTTCTATTGAAGAAGATTTAATAGACTACAGGGCATAGATGCATGTGGGAGGGTTTTTTTTTAAAGGATGGAGAGCTTCTACCTAAATCCCTACTGCTACCTCTGTCTATATCTTTATCTGTATTATCAGTCCTGCAGGAAAAAAAGAGAAGTTGAAAGCAAGCAACAAATTAAACTCCCCCTACCAATGCCCACTGGGTTATCTTGTTCTCGGTTACCTATTTAGACTGTATAATAGAAGGTGTTTCTGCTTGCTTCAGAAAGGCCTGTGTTTTCTTTCCTGTGCTTTGTCTAACATGAAGTGCTGGCTCAAATCATTTCCCAGTTGAGATGGGAAAGGGCCAGCTGTGCTCTCGAGCCATTTAACTCAAAGTGTTGGGTAGCCAAAGACAACTTTATTTAGCAATCACAATAGCACTTAGACTTATATACTGCTTCACAGTCCTTTCACAGCCCTCTCTAAGCAGGTTTACAGAGTCAGCCTTTTGCCCCCAACAATCCGGGTCCTCATTTTACCAACCTCGGAAGGATGGAAGGCTGAGTCAACCTTGAGCCTGATGAGATTTGAACTGCCAAATTGCAGGCAGCTGGCAGCCGGCAGAAGTAGCCTGCAGTACTGCACTCTAACCACTGTGTCACCACAGTTCCGAGGATAGAATATTCCATAAGGCAGGGCTTACGAGACAAAAAGGGCATTTTCTAGCTCTCTCTAGCCTCTGGCTAGATTGGACAGGTAGCTGTCAGGAGAAACCATTAGAAGAAAACATTTTTCCGCCCTATATGGCATTAAAGAAAATGGAGTTTGAATAGAAAAGGTCAAACATCTCATCTCCTCTGTCTTCCAAGCATCTTCCACCTGCTTCTTGCCTACCAAAAACAGAATCTCTAATCTTTAAGTTCCATGAAGAAAAAGGATGCGGTGGCTAAGATGCTGAACTTGTTGATCAGAAAGGTTGGCAGTTCGGCGGTTTGAATCCCTAGCGCCGCATAATGGAGTGAGCTCCCGTTACTTGCCCCAGCTTCTGCCTCCCTAGCAGTTCGAAAGCACGCAAAAGTGCAAGTAAGAAAAACAAGAACGACCTTTGGTGGGAAGGTAGAAGGGTTCCATGCGCCTTCGGTGTTTAGTCATGCCAGGCACATGACCACCGAGAGTGGCTTCGGACAGTGCTGGCTTTGAAATGGCTCTTTGGCTTTGAACACTGCCCCCTAGAGTCAGGAATGACTAGCACACATGTGCGAAGGGAATCTTTTCCTTTACCTTCCATAGAGAAAGGAGTTGAGTGGTAGTCCTTAATTGTATTGGGAGAATCTTATTTTTCTTGTTACATAACGCTTGTAAAGGCCTTAGAGATTCCCCACCCCACCCCCTTCCCTCTTTCCTTGCCCAGAGGACTTTAGATTACTATTCTCTTTCCCCCATCCTCTAATTTATTTACATTGCAACACCTCAGAGTATGTTTTATGTAGCAGATTTACAGGTCAGCAACTCATGCCTTGTGCCACTGTAAATTAAACTAATAATTAGATTAGAATAGATGGCAGCTCAATTCTATTTGATGAGGTTTCATCAATCCATAATGAAGATGAGCTCGGGCTGCAATAAAAGGGAATTAGCAGACCTGTGCAAAAACTTTCTTGCCTTCATTATTGAATTGCAAAATTCTGATGGCAAGGATTCTTTATGGCATAACAGCAGCCATAAAATTGGAAGAAAGTGCTTAGTCTGGGTCGAAGGAATGAGCGGAAAGTGTGAATATCCATAGGTGATTGAATTCCTAATTGACATTTCAATTGCTTTCTTAGATCTGCAAGCTAAGTTCAATATCCATAAGAATAAATTTCAAATATGCAAAGATTAGGATTGTATCTCTCCCCCCCCCCCAAAAAATTAATAATTTCCATGTCACTCCAAAGGCATACAATTCAGCATGTTTCTTTTAATAATATAAGGAAAGGGGGGAAGGACACAGACACATGAGGCTGCTAGTCTCTGCAAGCCCAAAATTTATATCATGGTTGCATTATTTATAAAACGGAAAACTGGATAAAGAATAAAAACATTAATGTCATGGTCTCTGGTAATACGAGGAAATCATTAAATCACCTGACTTCAAATGGACTTATCCGAGATCAGGGTCAAACAGATTGGAAGTACATCCTAAGACAATTTTTAAAAACAATGGGGAAACGTATCTGGGAATAAATCTAAGATAATATAAAATATGCAACTATGGCATTTAATTTTTTTAAAAGGCATGGATGAACCTGGGTGTTTTTTTTCTCCTTCCAAAGTTGCTCATGCAACTCCTATATTATTAACTATGCTCTTTCGACTATGGTGGATGTTTTAGCAACCTATAGAGAACCATAGGCTCCCTGTGTTTTTTTTAATCCAATTTGTGTCCACACACACATCAACACACACAATGTGTTTCTTAATTTCCAGATTTCCTGGAAATATGGCATGAAGCATGTGCAAAATTCAATTGCCTAATCAAAATAGCAACTACTGTGATAGTTTGCAGCATATCATGCAATCCATGCATGCCCCTGGACACACACACACACACACACACACACACACAAACACACACAGTTGTAAAATGATTCATTTCCCCAGATAGATTAAAAAATAAGGACCCCACAGTAAAATATGATGAAGAAATTGGAGATGTTTATTAAGTGGAAAAAGTGGAGATTAGAGTCCTAAAAACTGAAGAGAAAAATGACCACAAAGAAATCAAATCCGCTGATATCTATGGTGATTGGTTTGTGTCTGGAAATGGAAAGAGTGGAATATGGAAAGAGGAATTAAATGGAGGGGAACTCTACCCCAGATGGCAAGATACAGAAGAAGAAAAAACAGAAGAATTTATCGATTTAAAGAGAGAAATTTTATTAGCAACATCATTGATAACACCACTGACAATTAAAGATAAGCTGATCAAGGAAACAGAAGAAGGGCATCAAAATTACATGAGAGACTCAATAAGCAATGGGTTGCAAAGAGGAGTCCATGCAAATTTGATTAAGGAGATGGTTAGAGGACTGATACCACAAATGGCAGAAGACATGAGATTGTTTTGCTACTGGAAAGATACAGGTTGATAGATGAAAGTGTATAATCTAAAACTAGTTAAATTTAGTTAAATTTAGTGACAATAGATATAGTTAAATAAATAATTGCTAATGATAATAATGTATACATATGTATTGGTATGGCAAGTAATAATTGGATATGAATATTGAATGGTACTTATGAAAGGAAGATTAGAAATTATTTGGTTATATATAAAGGTTAATAAAAAAGAACTAAGTTGAATTTAGCTAAGTTTTGATTATTAGGGGGAGGGAAATGCTATGATAATGGATAGAGTTAAATGAAGGAGGGATAATAATAACAATGTATATATATGTATGGGTATAACATAAGGAAATTGGATGTAAATTGTAAACAGTGATTTGGAAAGGAGGATTAGAAATGTTTGTTACTAAATATTATTGAAGTTTAGTCAGAATAGGCCATAAGGATATAGTGTTATTGGAGGATATTAGAAATAACAAATGAAATGCCAGTATGTGATCAGGTTTTAAATCTTGGTACATTTTATGATGAAGGACGTTTAA
This sequence comes from Natrix helvetica, assembly GCF_964273705.1. NCBI lineage: Eukaryota > Metazoa > Chordata > Lepidosauria > Squamata > Natricidae > Natrix > Natrix helvetica. The sequence continues at coordinate 14,901,887 of NC_138562.1, read as the reverse complement.
ATAATTATAGTCAAATGAAAATGGAGGTATGATGATGGTAATATGTATAAAAATATCTGATTTAAAATACTTGAGTTAATACGAATTTTGTGATGACAGTGGAAGAGACGCACAAAAGCTTTTTGTAACCAACTGATACACTTTCTACAGTGTATAAAGAAGGAGGATTCTTTATGTTGTGTTTGTTTTGAAAATTTAAAATAAAAAAAATAAAAATAAAAAAAAATAAACAGAATTCTTTACTCTTGAAGAAATTATCCTATGGGACTCTGGTGTGATTTTTCTAGCCCAGCGAAGAAATTATAAAGAAAAGAAGTAAGCAAAATTGAAATGTAAGCTTGTATATGGATGTGGTTTTAATTGTTATTTACCCATAGTAGCTTTTTGTGAAATTGGAGGCTTTATGGAAGGAAGGGAGGGATGGAGGAAGATTGTAAATAGTTAGCTAGATGATAGATAGTTGCTAGATGACAGAAAGAGGTGAGCGAGAGAGAGGGAGGAAAGAAAGAGCAAGAGCGGGGGAGGGAGAGAGAGAGAGAGAGAGAGAGAGAGAGAGAGAGAAGGGGGATGTGATGCAAATATGTTACTCCAGAACTTTCTGGAAATGGACAATGGCTTTTCTTCTCTTGGTTCAATGAAAATGCCCTACCTCTGGTCTGAAATGGGCACATTCATGTAAAATAACCTCCTAAGATTTGCTCGAATTTTTTTTTAGGCTTCTATAATTTGATGGCAACATAACTCTCTTGTGAAATATTGATGGCAAATGTCTTGAGCTCAGGCGCTCAGAGATATTGCTCCGATATTGAACTCAGAGATATAACTATATCTTATTGCTAACAAAGCCAGGTTAAAAAATACCTTTCTTCAATGAGATGCCACCAAACGTTGGAAGCAGCGAAAGATGAAAATACAAGAAAAGAAGTGAACCTCAAGCTGGTACCAGACAAGAAAATGTGCTTTGAAATTGTAGAAAAAGAGAACCGGTCCCGTGTGCCTCTCAGTAACAACTTCCCGAGCATTCCACATCTTTGGATCCTTTGCTTTCAACAAAGATCTTTTTTTTTTCTGGGGAGTTCTGTTTTTATTCCTTTCCCCCCTCCCTCTAAAGTTTAGCAGGAAAAACAAAGAGGTTTCTTTCAGATATAAGAAAACCGCTTCCAAGACAGCAAGCGGTTCAGACCAAGGAAAGAAACTTTGGTCACCTTCTTTAGAAGCGTTCACTGTGAATTCTTGTGAAATTAAAAGAGATGAGCAGGTGCCAGTGAAATCTCTTCTCCAGCTATAAGCCCAAGAAATTAAATGCAATAGAAGCAGCACGATACAATAGTTGTTCTCTCTCTCTCTCTCTCTCTCTCTCTCTCTCTCTCTCTCTCTCTCTCTCTCTCTCTCTCTCTCTCTCTCTCTCTCTCTCTTTCTCTCTTGCTGACTCAATAGACACCTCAAGGCCGAAAATGTTGGAGCAAGCACTGAAATAAAACAGCTTACGAAATGTTCAGGGTTTGTGGATCAGCCTCACGATTCACAATTAAACTCCCTTCCTTACACCTTGCAGAATGGGCTGAAATTGTCCTAAACTGTTTCATTTTCCTCCCGTAAATTTGTATCGGAGATTGCACTCTCCTTGAAAGAGACATTCGCCTGCCCACAAAAGACTACGTAATCCTTCTAGCACTGATGCTGTTGCCTAGTTGGGTAATGAAACATCTGCAAGGAAACAGCCAAGCTCAGAGAGCGCCAAGAATTGCACAGTTTAATCCTGACCTACAAATATTTTCTTCTATTGGTACTACATGAGCTGTGGTGGCGCAGTGATTGGAGCACAGTACTACTTCTGCTGCCTGCAGTTCGGCAGTTCAAATCTCACCGTCTCAAGGTTGACTCAGCCTTCCATCCTTCTGAGGTGGGTAAAATGAGGACCCGGATTGTTGGGGGCAACAGGCTGACTCTGTAAACTGCTTAGAGAAGGCTGTAAAAAGCATATGCAGCGGTTTATAAGTCTAAGTGCTATTGCTATTGCTACATAAGTAAGATATGAGCCGAATTTTGAATTACATACTACTTAAAGTGACAAGCCATACTGGTTCTCAAATGTTGACCATAATCAAAAAGTTAAATCTGCCTGCTGATTTTTCTGCCATATTCCTTTAGCTTCCAACAATATCCTTCTCCATGTTCTATTGGAGAAATGAATAGAGTTCCTAGGCAAATCAACAAGGAACATCAATCTGAAATCAGAATGCGGCAAAATATTGAAAAGATGAGAACAGGTTAAGGACAAGCATAAAAGTAATAATAAAAGTCTTGAACAAAGGAACTTTAGAGCTAGAATCCAGAATAAAATTGGACCCAAATCCATTATAAAATTGGAGGTTAAATTGCAAGGACCCAAATCAGTCTTTCTCATAGCTTTCTCATTGGTCTGCTGGCCTTCTTTAAACTAATGCTCTCCAGTTAAGTGAGTAGAGCCAGCGCTGTCCGAAGACGTCTCTGTGGTCATGTGGCCGGCATGACTAAATGCCAAAGGCGCACAGAACACTGTTACCTTCCCACCAAAGGTGGTCCTTATTTTTCTACTTGCATTTTTACATGCTTTCGAACTGCTAGGTTGGCAGAAGCTGGGACAAGTAACGGGAGCTCCCTCTGATATGCGGCGCTAGGTGATTCGAACCGCTGAACTGCCGACCTTCTGATCGACAAGCTCAGTGTCTTAGCCACTGAAACACCGCGTCCCTCCACTGCTTCTTTGCCACACTATAAATTTTTTTTTAAAAGAATTGTGTGATTATGGATGACACTCCATTATTTCATTAGCAATGCAGTCATAAAGAGACCCAGGGGATGAATGGAGAGAAAAGGAAAGGGAAAAAAAGAAAGTGAAAGGCACAAATGAATAAAGCTCATCAGATCATTATGGCAGTCAGCAATTCACTTGCCAAATGTCAAGAGGCAGGTAGTAGATCCAATTATAGATTTTCCTTTTATTTCATTTTTTCCCTACAATATCTACCTTTTTTGGGGGGAGAACTCAAGCAGCCGATTTGTGTGCTTCAAACAGGGGACAAAACGGAGTGCCAAAGGAACTGGCACATATTATTATTGTTTACCAACTCCAGATGAGAGAGAGGTTACCGTAAGCATCTTTTAAAAAGTGCCCTCTTTGTATAGCTGTGAATTAGCACCAATTTTGTTCAGTGGTGGCTCGACCTATTCCCATAAAGGAGCTTATAACTGTAACAAAAGGATGGACGCAGCTCCTGTCGGATTGGATATAGTATTCAAGTAGGCCAGCTTTCCATACAGGGGCCATCCTGATGAATTCAAGTAGTTCGTAATGATAGACAAGACCAGAATAGCATTCTTAAATAGATGCTTTTAGCAACCGGTAGCCAGGATGGGTTATCTTTCATTCTGAAAGGAGAACAAAGCCATCCAGATGACAACTACACAAGAGATGTCTTCTATACGAATTTAATTCCGCCTGCTTTTAGAGCAACCTAAATTCACTTCCTTGACCTCATCAGACGTCCGTTCCATAATTTGGCCGTGTTCGGTTAATGAGGATTTCAGGCAAAAACTGCCCTGGTGGATGCAGGAAGATAAACAGCTCCCAACCGCTCTTTTTCTATCCTTTTTTTTTTGCAAAAAAATAAAATAAAAAATCCTGTCTTTAAAAAGAAAAGAAAAGAAATAGGAGAATGGAAGAGCCGCGGAAATGAACACTGTTAGGGAATGAAAAGGAATGAACAGATACCGAGCCAGCCAGAAAAAAGACTTCAAATGCTCATATGATCTTGGCCATCAAAGGACAAATGCTGACAATAAAACCTCTTGGGAAAGAAGAAGAAAAAAACGGATTCTTTTTGTAGATTTAAAAATTGCAAATAAAGGCTGTGTTAGAAAAGCCAAAAGCTGGATTACGTGGAAACCCAGAATGTTAGCCAAACATATAGTAAGTAAGAGTCTTCAAACAGACGGAAGAATAGCCATTTTGATTGCTGATTAAACGGGCAAAGGTTTCCATAAATCTATCTAGGGAATCTTACCTTGGGGGTAACAAAAGGAAAAGCCATATGCAAAGGATCACCCTTTCCCAGAGGTTCAAATGACCTACTTTATATTTAAATGCCATGAATATTATTATTATTATTATTATTATTATTATTATTATTATTATTATTATTATTATTATTATTATTATTATTGCATCAACAGAATTGTATCACAGTAGCCTATTGTTTCGCCGGAATTGGCATTGATTACTAGTCGGGCCCCACCCAGGGGCCTAGGACGTCGTAACGTATTTTCATAATATACGTGCAGATCCAAGCAGTGCAGCTTTTTGCATTTGACTGATGGTGATTTTGTCAAGTTTTAACTGTTTTAAATGTAATTCCAGTGCTTTTGGAATAGCACCCAGTGTGCCGATTACCACTGGAATTACCACTGCTGGTTTGTGCCATAATCGTTGAATTTCAATTTTTAAGTCCTGGTATTTCGCGACTTTTTCATGTTCCTTCTCCTCAACCCTGCTATCACCTGGTATTGCGATGTCTATGATTGCAACCTTATTTTCCTCAATCAGTGTGATGTCTGGTGTGTTATGTGCTAGTATTTTGTCTGTTTGTATATGAAAATCCACAGGATCTTGACCATCTGATTTTCGGTGACTTTTTCAGGCTTATGTTCCCACCAGTTTGTTGTTGTTTTAATATTATAATTTTTGCACAAATTCCAGTGGATCATTTGTGCTACTGAATTATTATTATTATTATTGCATCAACAGAATTGTATCACAGCGGCCAGTTGTTTCACTGGATTTGGCATTAATTACTAGTCGGACCCCACCCAGGGGTCTGAATTATTATTATTATTGCATCAACAGAATTGTATCACAGCGGCCAGTTGTTTCGCCGGATTTGGCATTGATTACTAGTCGGGCCCCACCCATTATTATTATTATTATTATTATTATTATTATTATTATTATTATTATGTTGTTGTTGTTGTTGTTGTTGTTGTTAATCTTTGGTGAGAATCACAGCCTTTGGGGGCTGGTTAGTAGCTCAACAGCTCGAGTCCTAACCAAGGACCTAGGAACTGTTAAGGTATCATCATCATTATTATTTGAAATACATGCTTATCCCAAAGGTGCTTTTTTGAGGAGGCAACAGAAATTTCTTTTTCTTCTTCTTTTGAAGACGTTGCACTTCTCATCCCAGAAGCTTCTTCAGCTTTGACAGGATAGTGGGAAATGGAAGGATTTATATTCCTAGCAGACAGCTGATCATTTGCATCCTTTTAGAGGGTCGTGGAAGCACTTAGATGTTTATCTCTGTCCTTTTGGGAAATCCATTCCTCCTCCCACACCATTCCAACGGTGTTCATCCCAAATTGTATAGCTATAAGTCTGTAGAGATTCTCAGTCCTCCAGGTCCTGGTTGTGACTGTTGACTGAGAATCTCTGCAGAATACATGCTTATCTTTTGGGACACAAAGCAATGCATTTGCAGTAAAGATTTAACAAGGTAATATTGCATTCCATGAACAGGAACATGTTTTTTATAAGTGAGGTTTAATTTATTAAGATGCAGAGGATATCATTGGGGAACTTGATACATTTTATACTTATAGCTATGCTGAAACCCAGGAATGATAAAATCTATTGTCAGGATAATTCTTGACATATTCACAGAAAGAAATGGACAAGAGCAACGAAAAGAATACATATGAAGCAATAAGGTATTTGTCTTTTTTTATCTTCCTCATTGAAAAAAACAACAACCCAACAACAATCGTCCTTGCCTTAACATGGAAGCTGGAAAGACTCAAATCAGGTCCATATCCATAATCCTTGTAATTCTAAACCCTGACATGGAATCACCCAATTTAGCAGCCTTTGAATTTATGTTAGCCCTGCTGTGTCAAGGAACAAAGATCAGAAGGGCTTAAGAATGCCAGATTGTAAAGCCTAGTTTATGGGATCTAATGATTTCCCCCCTGGCACTAAAATCATAGGAAAGCATTAAGGGAAAAAAAAAATCAATTGAGCGTTGGAGGACTTAATCACCTGAAGTTTAAGAAGACATTTCAGAACCTGGAAAAAATGGCCTGAAACAATGTTCATTAGACTCCTCCTTTCTTCATTTGCATGAGTCCACATTCTGCTTTGATTCTTGTCACATAGACTTAGTTACCTCAAGCTGTTTTTCAGTCATACATTAGGCCTGATGCTTTGAGGTTTTGGAGTTGTTTTCAACCAGTGGTGGGATTCAAAATTTGTTGCTACCGGTTCTGTGGGCGTGGCTTGGTGGGTGAGGCGTGGCTTGGTGGGCATGGCAGGGGAAGGATACTACGAAGTCCCCATTCCTTCCCCACTCCGGAGGGAACGAAGGTGCAAAATCCCCATTTCCCCCCACCCACCCCACTAACCTGCTTTCCAGCTCCGTTCTCCTGTGCAGGGCAACAAAAGAAGCGCCAGCTGGGACTCAGGAGGCAGCGAATAGATTGAGGGCAGGGCCAGCCAGAGGTGGTATTTGCCGGTTCTCCGAACTACTCAAAGTTTCTGCTACCAGTTCGCCAGAACCAGTCAGAACCGACTGACTACCATCTCTGTTTTCAACATATGACTCTTGAAGTAGACTCAAACTATTCTTATTGTTGCCCCATTGCTGTGCTTCATACATCCTGACCTCAGTTTGCTAAAATGTCATCTTACTACTCATACTGCTTTGAAAATAAGGAAAACCATGCTAGATCACTGATGTTTTTATATGCAAGTTCAGTGCAAAAATGTTTCTGAATGAATTTCCTCAGAATTGCCTGAAACCCACATTTCCATTTAAATGTCGATCAGAAACATCCATCCTCGCATTCTGTTTAATCTGATTGCTTTGTATTATCTGCAGGGAATTTATAAGCTTCCCACAAGGTTGAAAAGAAGCATTCTTGGCTATTTTTTTTCTTTCAAATTAGTCAACAATTCAAGATAGAAGAATGTGGAATATAATAGATACGAAATCAATGCATGGAACCTGGGTTTGGTCATCTCCATTAAACAGCTTTTTAGAATAAGGGAGTGTGTGTGTGTGTGTATTTGTGTTATAGGTATGCTGGTTTTGTTGTATTCGGGTCTTTTCCCGTGTAAGGTTGAGATTGTCTTTGCAATGTTTCGGCAGGATCTCACATTTTGAGCCCACGCTTGAAGATGGCAGGTGAGATCCTGCCGAAACGTTGCAAAGACAATCTCAACCTTACACGGGAAAAGACCCGAATACAACAAAACCAGCATACCTACACCCGTGAAAATCTACGAAAACACACACACACACACACACACACACACACACACACACACACACACACACACACATATATATATATATATATATATATATATATATATATATATATATATATATATATATATATATATATGCTGGCTTTGTTGTATTCGGGTCTTTTCCCGTGTAAGGTTGAGATTGTCTTTGCAACGTTTCAGCAGGATCTCACCTGCCATCTTCAAGCGTGGGCTCAAAATGTGGAGCACCAAGCCGGAAGCACCAAGCTGGAAGCACCAACCTGAAAATGATGAATGACACTTCATCGAAACGTCGTGAAGATACTTCCAATTCTACGCGGGAGAAAACCCGAACAACCAAAGATGTGTGTTTGTGTGTGTATCTATCTATCTATCTATCTATCTATCTATCTATCTATCTATCTATCTATCTATCTATCATCTATCTATCTATCTATCTATCTATCATCTATCTATCTATCTATCTATCTATCTATCATCTATCTATCTATCTATCTATCTATCTATCTATCTATCTATCTATCTATCTATATATATATATATATATTCATTCCTTGGTTTTTCCTAGAAAAAACAATCTAGACTTATTGACGTGTTCAAAATCAAGATGTTTTGTGCTGAAACCTGGCAAAGTATCTTGACAGCTCAGTAACTCAGTGCCAGCTGAGAATTCTTCCTGCTCCCTCAAGAAAATCCACATTAAAGGAATACTGATAATTCTAAACATCTCCCATTTAACAGGCTGGGATAACAACACACTCTACACACACACACTGTTGTGGTCCTCCAGCAGCATGCGGAGCTGGCAGTAGAGTTGGACAGTGAGGAGGTGGGGGAGTCAGCCAGTCCTGAAGTTTGGGGAAGGGTCTGTGTCAGAGGCAGAGAGGGGATCAGGGCCATCTGGGAGTTATATGCTGCCTCCAGAGCCTCTAGAGTTGGACATCAGCGAGGCAGAGGATCAGGTGCAGCCCAGTTTCCAGTGCGCGCATGAAGGCAAGAACCGTTAAGACAAAAGGGACGACTCGAGAGTAAGGCTTGGAAATGATTGGCCTCTCTCATAAGACATAAAGGAGGAGCAAAAGCTCGTGAGCGTTTGCAGGAAGCAACTTTGTTCATTCTGGTTGGCTTAAAGTCTGAAGCTCTGTTTTGACTCTGTGCTCCATGTGGCCTTGCAAAGCTAATTGGCAATTAGGTCTTTGGCAGCATTTCAAGGGAGATAAAGGTGGGTGCTTATCAGGCTAATCCGGAAAGACTTTGGCAGACTTCAATTGGACTCTTTACAAACTATTTGTGACTCATTACGGGCTGTGAATGAACATAATTTACAGCCATTGAAATAAAAAGAGGGTTTTGGGGACTAAGTGTTTGCTTTTTACTGTCTCAGGAAGCCTAAGTCAGAACACACACACACAATCCCCATTTTTTTTCCTATTGTGACTGATATTTGGATAGACATTTTCCAATCAACCTGAAGATGTAAATGATTACAGTTATTTTATTTGATTAAAACAGCCCAAGTATGAATGTTTCATTACAATGTACAATACAAATAAAGAATATCCCAGTTGTGTTTTTTATACCCTGAAGCAGTATCCGTTTGGAATTAGATTAAGTTGAACAACAAGAATTTCAGTGTTCCAGAAATACTGGTTTCATTCCCCCCCCCCCTTCTTTTTGAGTCCTTCTCGGGCTCAAATTACTTTCACTAGCCTCCAGGTGTTTAAAGATGTTATTTTCAAGGTGTCAATATATACTGGCTATTTTTTTTGCTCTGGCAATAGCACAGCAAGGTTGTTTAGTCCTTAAACTTAGTATGCTTGTGTTGAAATATGTAAATGTCCATCGTCCGTATTCTGTTTCCAACTTTTTTTTTTTGCATCTAGGATTACCTATTTTTTTCTGTCTGTGGAACACATTTTACCAAATCGTTGAAAGGGGGAGAACATGTTATACAAATAGAGAAATAAGGTTAATTGTCACACCTAATTAAGTCTACTAAAGATAGATTTAGATCTCAACAGATCCAGCTTGTTTAAAGTTAAAATAACTCAAGCTATTTTCCAAAGCACCTGAAGGCCAGACTAGGAATAATGGATGGAAACTGAAGAAAGAGAGATTCAATAGCAATAGCACTATAGACTTATATACTGCTTCACAGTCCTTTCTTAGCGGTTTACAGAGTCAGCATGTTGTCCCACAAACAATCTGGCTCCTCATTTTATCCACCTTGGAAGGATGGAAGGCTGAGTCAACCTTGAGCCTGGTGTGATTTGAACTGCCAAATTGCAGTCAGCCAGCAGTCAGCAGAAGTAGCCTGCAGTACTGCACTCTAACCACTGCGCCACCGAGGCTCTTCAACCTGAAAATAAGGAGAAATTTTCTGATAGTGAAAACCATCAACCAATGGAACAGCTTTTTGTCAGAAGACTTTCATCGCTGGAAGCTTTCAAGGAGAGACTGGACTGTCATCTGTCAGAAATGGTGTAGGTCTCCTGCTTGGGCGGGGGTTGACCTAGATGACCTACAAGGTCCCTTCCAACTCTGTTAATCTGTATCTAACTCTCTCAAGTCTGTTCTTTTGTTCTACTTAAATCCAGACAGAAGGTCCTAGCTATTCTTTTAAAAGTAAGGTGATGGCCAATAAAATGGGGCAAAACGCACTTCACAAATGTCTCACTTAACAACAGACATTTTGGGCTCGGCTGTGGTCGTAAGTCGAGGACTACCTGTAATTGAAAGTTTAAAAGCTCATCTGTAAAGTTTTAGGCTTTGCAAAGATTCCAGGCCACTCTGCAGCCCTAATAAGCTTTGCTTGAACTACGAAGGAGTCAAACAGAGGAAGATCATGTCTTAAAAATATATCATACTGTCTGCTTACTGGGATCAACTTACAGCTTCAAAAAGAAATTGACCAGAGTTCCTGGGTATTAATCCGCTGAGCTAATTACCTGCAAATATGTGGGAGGGCGCTCATTACCAGATTTAATTTAGTAGTCATTTGAGGCCTCAACATACACACACATCCTCACCAGCCCTTCCCACCGAACCAAATCAAGCTTATTTTAAATCTCGCCAGCATAGTTGTCAGTGGCCTGAAGCAATACTGCTAAAAGAAGGAGATAAATTAAGATGGAGGGAGAGAGAGAGAGAGAAAGAGGGAGGGAGGGAGAAATGTATGAAGCCATAGCTTTCATTAGATCACCTATTAATTTAATAGCCCTTTTGGATTTGTGTTGCTGCAGTTCCTAGCTATGGAAAATAATCCACAAAGGTTCCCCCTGGTTTCCCCTCGCACATCTCTGCTAGTCGTTCCCGACTCTAGGGGGTGGTGCTCATCTCTGTTCCAAAGCCGAAGAGCCAGCTCTATCCAAAGACGTCTCTGTGGTCATGTGGCCGGCATGACTAAATGGTGAAGGTGCATGGAAAGCTGTTACCTTCCCACCAAAGGTGGCTCCTATTTTTCTACTTGCCTTTTTACATGCTTTTGAACTGCTAGGTTGGCAGAAGCTGGGACAAGTAACGGGAGCTCACTCCGTTATGCAGTGCTAGGGATTCAAACCACCAAACTGCTGACCTTTCTGATTGACAAGCTCAGCGTCTTAGCCACTGAGCCGCTGTGTCCCTAATCCACAAACCAGGACTACTTTAGGTATGAAGTCATCCAGTGGATGACCTTGGGCCAGTCACTCAATCACAGCCATAAGGAGGAGGCAATGGCAGCCCCCTTTCAAAAATGTTGCCATGAAAACCGCAGAGTCTTGTCCAGGAAATTGCCAAGAATCAAAACTGACTTGAAAGTATTAAAAGAAAAAGAAAAAAAGCCACAATGAAGCTGTGTGAGACACCACCATAGGATGCTGACTAAGCTATGGTGGCGCACTAGTTAGAATGCAGTATTGCAGGCTAACTCTGCCCACAGCCAGGAGTTTGATCCTGACCAGCTCAAGATTGACTCACCCTTCTATCCTTCTGAGGTCAGTAAAATGAGGACCCAGATTGTTTGGGGGACAATAGGCTGACTCTGTAAACCGTTTAGAGAGGGCTGTAAAGCACTGTGAAGAGATATATGAGTCTAAATCCTATTACTATTTTCCTTCTTTCCTTCCTTCCTTCCTTCCTTCCTTCCTTCCTTCCTTCATTCATTCATTCATTCATTCATTCATTCATTCATTCATTGTGGTTAGAATGCAGTATTACAGGCTAATTCTGCTCACTATCAGGAGTTTGATCCTGACCAACTCAAGGTTGACTCAGCCATCCATCCTTCCAAGGTTAGTAAAATGATTGTTTTTTTTTTGGGGGGGGGGGGGGCAATAGGCTGACTCTGTAAACTGCTTAGAGAGAATTGTAAAGCACTGTGAAGTGGTATATAAATCTAGGTGCTAGAGCTACTGTACCTACTCATGAGGTGCATAAATAACAGATTGGGGATAGAAGCAGCAAGTCACAGCCCAGAATTAAAATGTAAAGCTAATGTAGTGAATAGATTACCAAGATTTGTTGTAAGTTGTGTTGGATGTATTTGTTTAGCCCAGTTTCTACAGTTCTGAATTTATATCTGTTTCAGGGTTTAATCGGAGTCCAACATGACCCAAAGATGAAACAAAGCAGAATTACTTATTCCACTAAAAGCACTTTCAATTGTTTCCTTTCACAAGCTATAAAGTCAGTGCATTAATTGAGGTTCACAGAGATGTAATGAAAGAAGGGGAAGTTAATGGATCATTTTATATTTGCTTTATATTATTTTGTTTCCTAGCTGTGTGGCTGTCTGGGTAAAAATAGAGGAATGTTTTACTGTTGCTTTCTTTCATGCAGTATGAATTGATGTCTTTGTCATTGTCATTGAACGTAGAGAAGGAGTGGTGGAAGCTTGGGGCGGAGTTAAAAGAGGGATCAACCAAGAATCCCTACATAGCCACAAATGAACGAAGTCAAACCCTCCTTTGTCAAGGCAATGATGTTTTAAAGCTGACCAGCCAATGTAAGGCTGTAACTTAAGATGATGAAATGAGGACGAGTCAGCAGAGGTATTGCTGCTTTAAGAAGCCGGGTTATTGCTACTTTAAGAATCTGTCTATATAAGAGAGGCCATGTGCGGGCACCTCTCTCTCCTAGCGTATATCTCTCCTTGTGTATTATCCTCATAGTAGTTCTCCATGGAGATTGATTGCCTAGAACATGTCTGTGTATGTATATATGTATGTATGTATGTGTTGCATTTGTGCTCACAAATAAATAAAGGGAGACTAGTATAGATCTATTTCAAGCTATTTAGCTCTCATCAGCTAGCCATACCCTTACTGGGATTCGAACCTGGGCTGTTTTACATGTTAGGCAGTTGTATTAGCCTCTAAGCCACAAGCTCTTATCCCTTATCAGCTGACACACACACACACACACACACACACATCCTTGAATTCTGTGAACCCTTATCTAATTTCAAGCAGGTGCTTAACAAAATTCCTGTGCACAGATTGTTTACCAATAAATTAGTTTAATTGGACTTTCTGAACCCTCCCTTTGAGCATGACACTGACATGGTCTTCTGCCTCCAGAATCTTGCTGCCCAATAGAAGTGCCTGCTTGCATTCTGACCCAGGTCCCCAAACATGACAAAGCCTCTGATGTGAACTCAAAAGATTCCTTTATTAGGAATGCCAGCAGCCCAGGAAAAAGGTTTTTTCTTGCAGGCTAACAAGTCTATCTGGCAGGGAGATGAATAGTTGTCTGCCCCATCTATTCATCTCCGCCCCCTGCCTTTGATCCCCAGAGCTAGGGTGGGGCTTCGCTAGCAGTGGTGGCTCTTCGGTCCCAAGGACCAGCCCATAGATTTCTACTGCTCTCCTCTCCCCTCTGTCTTCTGCAAACCTATTCATCTCCGCCCCCTGCGTTTTATCCCCAGAGCTAGGGTGGGGCTTCGCTAGCAGCGGTGGCTCTTCTGTCCCAAGGATCGGCCCATGGCTTTTTAGATTCGTTTCAGGAGTGTGAAGATCTGTCCGTGAATCTCAGAGACTCTGTGTGAAGACTTCTCTTGCACAGCACCTCATTTGGGAAAATATTAACACGGCAGCTTTCCAAGGTAGATAAGGTCTGTGGTACTAAATATTCCTTTGAAAGACTGTTTGCCAGGCCTTTGCTGAAAGTGAATGAAAGGAATTACCATTCATTAAATAAAATGGGTTTTGTCGGGACCAGGATGCTGCTTCGTGCTTTTTGGGGAAACCTAGGTTAGAACATCACCTATCTTTCATCCCATGTTAACTTTACACTTTAACAAACTAGCACAAAGAAAAAAAAGATCACCTGGTGATAGGCCCGAACCGTGGTAAAGGGCTACTAATTACCGTTAGTAAAATAAAAATAGAAATACCTTGCAAGGCGAGGATTTCCAACCATTAAAACTTCATGTTAAGCAAGACGAGTTAAGTGGGTGGAATTTCCCTTGAATAAATCCAGTTAAGAGGAAGGAAAGAGCTATTTGGTTTCTAATATTCCCTAGAGATAGATTTTTGCTAGAGTAAATTCTCCACTAAGGCAAAATCTGTAGGGACCTCCCTACATACCTAATAACTTAAAACTGCACAGATTCACGATTTCCGATTCTGAAATAATTTTAGGAAGAATTTGCATTTCAGAAATGGGCGAGCCTCTTTCATCTCTCGCACACACGCACGGTGCTGTGAAGTTGCTCTCCAATTAATACATGGAGTACTTATTAAAATATGCAAGTTTTTTTATATATATATCCCAAATTCGAAGCGCCCCACGCATATTAAAAAATGCTATCCTTCAACCGTAAAGGCATCCGTTTTATACCTATTTATTCAGAAGTGAAAGCTCCTTTGAATTCAGAGGCACTTGCTTCTGAGTAGACACAAATAATCTTCAACCTAATCTGAAGTGACTTGAAGGGAAGGAAAATATTCCTGATGCACATTGAGGGTTTTTTTTTTTAAAAAAAGTGTGGGGTTTTGATTGCGTCTGAGTTTTTTTCTTCTTTATCTTCTTTTTTTTTCCTTTTGCTTTTTTTTCTGCAAACAGCCCCGAGAGATAAAAGAGAAGAAAAGGAAAGAAGGGGGGGAAAAAAACCAGCAGTGGATATTTTTCTCTCCAGATTCCTCTGAGTCAATTTATGTTTTGGCTCACTTATAAAGGGATTTTTTAAAAAAAACTCCAATGTTAAACGGGTTTTTTTTTAAAAAAAAAATGAGCCGAGCTATCTGTAACAATGGCTGCAATCCAGTTGACATTGTTAGATTTATATAGTCAACCAATTTCATAGCTGGAGGTAGATCGCCACTCTAAATTACCAGCAGCAACAAAACACACACACACACACACACACACACACACACACACACACACACACACAAACCCTGCTCTCTAGATTTCCAACAGTAATCAAGACTTGAAAAGTCTTTTTTTTTTCTTTTATCCTTCAGATTCATGGATTGGAGCTCATCTAAGAGATACCAGCAGGGTGCAGTTGGAGACAAAGTTTAACCTTCTGATCTGAGCAACACACTCAAGAGATACTGATGGAAATTAGACATACTTTAATATAATACATCCATTTCTATCTCTGCCTTTCCCTCTGTCATGCAATCATAGTGGCTAGGTTTACAGAAGGTATTAAACCATAATGTGATCTGCGATTGTTCTTTCTCTGGTTCGGGAAATCTTCCCCCTAATTGCCATTTTCAATTTTTATTTTCTATTTTTATGGTATGATGCGGGCTTTGTTTGTGTGGCTTATGTTTTATTTTTTTTATTTTTAAAAAGAAAACATACTGCATCACCTGGTGTTTTGATTGTATCATTGTAAGCCACTGAGAATCTTTTTTTAAAAAAAATTTTAACAGGATAGAAATATATTTAATAAAGGAATAAATTATGTGAATTTGGCCAGTGGGGGCTGATTAAGCTTCTTTAATCTCATGATAGTCTAGTTGCCAAAACAAATATCCATGTAGCTCTATGCTCACAAAAAATTGTCCAAAACAGTCAAAAATAGACACCTTAAAGACACTTATATAGACTATACAGTAGTATGCAAAATATATAAAATATATATTTTAAAAGCTTTTTTTTAAACCTCAGATTAATTTAGTTAATTCCTACAATGGACTTCCTACCATGTCAACCAACCCGTGTAAGAATCCCTATTGTTACCTCCTCCAGCCCTACATTTATTTTATATTTATACTATGTATATTTATTGTTTTATTGTATTAATATGACTGTACACCACCCCGAGTCTCTTCTGAGAGAGGGGCGGTCTAGAAATTGAATAAAGTTAAGTTAAGTTAAAAGTCTAAAGCAATGAAATAAATCAGTTCTGTTGATGTCTCTTCTAGACATCAACACAACTGATTATTGGCCAACACATTTGGAAGGCTTTAGACTGGATAAAGCAGGTACTTTCCATTGTCCATTCTGTTCCAGATATATTCAACCACTTCTCCCTTCAGCTTCAGATAGAAAAGATGCCAACAGAAGATACCAATTGTAGCTCAGGATTAAAATAAATGGCCCTTGGTGCTCTCTGAGCTCAGTTGTTTTCTTGCAGACATTTCATTACCCAGTTAGGTAACATCATCAGGGCTCACGAAACATCTTCAACAAACAAACAACCTAGCATCAAGGAAGTAAGACCACACCTAGAGTACTGCATCCAGTTTTGGTCACCATACTATAAAAAAGATGTTGAGACTCTAGAAAAAGTGCAGAGAAGAGCAACCAGGATTATTAGGGGATTGGAGACTAAAACATATGATGGATGGCTGCAGGAACCGGGCATGGCTAGTCTGGTGAAGAGAAGGACCAGGGGAGACATAACAGCAGTCTTCCAATGTTTGAGGGGCTGCCACAGAGAGGAGGGGGTCACCCTATTTTCCAAAGCACCCAAAGGCCAGACAAGGAATAATGGATGGAAACTGACCAAGGAGAGATTCAACCTAGAAATAAGGAGGGACTTTCTGACAGTGAGAACAATCAACCAATGGAACAGAAGTTGCCTTCAGAAGCTGTGGTAGCTTCATCACTTGAGACTTTGAAGAAGAGATTGGATTGCCATCTGTCAGAAATGGTGTAAGGTCTTCTGCTTGGGCAGGGGGTTGGACTAGATGACCTAAGGTCCCCTCCAACTCTGTTAATCTGCTAAAGATCCCACAGAAAAGGATCATGGAAGTTGAAGAGCATCAGGTGCTCTGTATCTGTAGTTTTCTGTGGCTAATTCCCTCAGAATGTCCCAAACCTTAATAAGCCTATGAAAGCTAGCCGGGTCTTCTAATGTATGTCATATTCCACTGCGTTTTGAAATAACAGGAAGAGAGAGGAAGAAATTGCATATCTTATCTTTTATTTTTCTTTTCTCTGACAAAAATAAATAAATCTTTTTTTTGTCATGGAAACCAGAGAGAAAAACTCTTTTCCTAACCCCCCCTCTGCACTTTTGCATTATCTTTTCAGGGTAAGATACCTGCAAAAGAATCATAATGACCCACTGGGAAATGCAACGGTTATATTGTCCTGGGAGGATACATTTCTGTCATATTATTGTGACAAGAAAGGAAGACTATTATTACCCTCAGGAGAACATTTTGCTCACATTGTACAAAGTCTGGATATCACAGTCTGGCTTCTCAGTGGGAACAGCTATGATGTGCACATGTTGATAAGCGTACGTGTGATTATAGATCACACATGCATTTACATGCTTCCAAAAGACCTCTTAAGTATTAACTATCTTGCTGGAAATTAGCCTATCTTACTCCTGAAATAAATGAAATGGGGGACAGAGACAATGGGACTTTTTTCTGTAGTTTTCAAAAGAAAGGAAGTGATAGATGCTTTGGGGAAAAAATGGGAAGAATATTATCTAACCAAATCTGTCAGAATATTCATGAACTGGAAGAGGGCATAGCAACAGGTCAGCCATTGGGGACTGGCTGGAATAGGACATGGTAACAAGGTCAGCCAATGTATAGGCATGGCAGCTCCGTCAGCCAATGGGAACTATTTGGTGACTGAGAGCCATGCCAGATGGCTCGGAGCCTGGGCGTGGCTTACCTATGCAACTCTGAGTCTGTGCAAGAGAACTAGTCTAGTCTGCTCTGAACTCTGAACTGAAACTCATCTCTGCTCTCCTCTGCCTTGTGCATCTGCTGTTAGTATTGTACATTTATTCATGTGTTATTATATATATATATATATAAAGAAGTTAATGATTCCTGCTGAATCAGTTATCTGTGTGTGCTTTCTGGATTTGATTTTTGCAACAAACTGTGACAAATTCAGACCAGTTAGGCCGTTTCAGCTATTCCATCACAAACCATCGAGATAACCTGCATAATTTATTGCTATGCAACTTTTAATCATTACTCTTTTTTATGTGTACCTGGTCAGGTAAGATCCAAAAGCAGGTAAATTCCTGTTCCTTGAGGCATTTACAATATAGACTTGATTGAAAATGAGAAGATGGGTTCTGTAGAAAATCATGTCTGCAGAATATGGCAATGTTCAACAACTGTCAGGCGCAAAAGATCAGGTGAAGATCCAATTAAATTGATTTATTGTTACTCATGCCAATGCACAAGAATTTTCTCAACTAACCATTAGCACTTGCTTCCCGTTAGAAAAGTTTCAATGGAATTGAAGGTGGGCTGGACTTAGTTTGTTTGTGGCGACGCAGGGATGGTAGGCTATTCCCTCTTTTGACTCTGCCCCCTAGTCCTGCCACTCCTTTTACACCAACCAAACAACTTCTAGTTCTATTAAAATTCCCAGATTTCCTGATTAAGGAATCCAAACCAGAGCAAACTGAAGTGCAAGGGAAATAGGTCAAAATATAAGCAAAATATATTTATAGACGACAAAAGGGAGGTTTGGTGGAATATATGCAAGTGCTGTGGCCCACCAGCAGCCAGCGGAGCTGGTGGCATACTAAGACAGTGAAGAAGTTGGAGAGGAACACGGGCCAGTCCTGGAGTCTAGGGAAGGCTCAGAAGAGTGCTCTGTGTTGGAGGCAGAGATGGGGCCAGGGACATTTGACAATTATCAGCTGCCTTCAGAGTCGGAGATCAGTGGGGCAGACAAACAGCTGGAGCCTGTTCCCAGTGTGCGTATGCGCAGAGCTTCCAGGAGAAGGGAACAGTTAAGGAACAAGGGTGAACTCGGGAGTAAAGGCATTGGTGGATGGTGAATGGCCCCTTCCATAGGGAATAAAGAGGAGCAAAAGAGGAGTAGAGTTTGCAGGAGACAATTAGTTTGCTTAATTAGTGTGAAGATTTGTTAGTGACTCTCAGAGACTCCTTGCCAAGTATTTTCCTGTACAGCATTGCATTTGGAAGATTCCGACCTGGCAGCTCTCCAAGCCTGATAAAGTCTGTGGTTCCAAATGCACCCTTGAAAGACTGTTTGCTGAGACTTTGCAGGATGTGAATGAGAGGAATTCACATGAGCTTAATAAAAAGGGGTTTTGTCAGGACAAGGAGTCTGTTTCATGATTTTGTGAAGCCTGGGTCAGAACAGGATGGGTTTACAGTGCCTGGACAAATATTACAATACTTGAAAAAAAAAAGTTAATAGGAAGTTACTATTTCTTGAAATAGCATTGACCTTGACTTAACTCTGTCTACTGAAGGAAATGTTCTGTTCCTAACTGCTTGCTATTGAATATTGTCCTGATCATCGTAGGTTGTTAGCTCGTTGGCATACAAAGACTAGCAACTATTGGCTGCAACCTTAACACCATAAATAACAAATCCAACTTTCCTTAATTGATTAAGAAGACCTTTAATTAAGGGAGATTAATAAGGATAATGCCTTTGCAAAATACAAGACTGAACTTAAAAAAACACTGGTACCAATAGTCTATACCTATTTCTACCACAACAGTTTCCATGGATGTTTCAATTTAGGTGGGGTCACGATGAGCAATCACACACACACACAGAGACACAAAAGTAAAGAAAATGTGGACATTTGTAACACTGGCCTTCCATTTTTCTTAGGCTGCAAGAATTCCGATAATTAGGGTTCTAGATCCTTAAAGTCTCAGCGGTTTCCGTTTATAGCTGTTTGTAGCTTCATGTCATTTGGTTTACTTCTTTGATTACCATATTAATATTCCACATTTCCAGCTTTCACAGCAGAGCATAGGACAGACAAAAAATCCAATTAACGGAGCAGAAAACAAACAGTAAAAACAAGCAAATCAATAAAAGATCTAAAACTGCAGATTAAAGCAAATAAAGTCAGCAGGGAGCTACAAATCACTCAAATGTCTCGGCAGAACATTTCTGTAATGGAACTAATTATGAAGCCGCCATACGTCTATGTTTTTGTATGGAAAGCCATTCTTCCTTCCCTTGGAAGCTTGGCAGAAGATAGGAGCGCATGGAATCCAACCCCTTCTTTTTTGCTTTGCGCCCACACACAGAGACACAGGCCACCCTCCTGGGCAAGCAGGACAGGCTGCCTTGGATAGCTGAGAACAGGTACAAGCAGGTGCGTTCAGAGGATGGGAAGATGCTCACTCTA
This sequence comes from Natrix helvetica, assembly GCF_964273705.1. NCBI lineage: Eukaryota > Metazoa > Chordata > Lepidosauria > Squamata > Natricidae > Natrix > Natrix helvetica. Next base: position 14,882,020 of record NC_138562.1, on the reverse strand, counting down.
GGTTATCACAGGCCCTTGGTGGGAGGATTTGAGACATAGAAGATAGCCTTTGGATGAGGACTTCTACATGTATGATGATGAAAGGGTTCTACATCCCATGCACATGTACACACACACGGGGGGGGGGAGAAAGAGAGAGAGAGAGAGACAGACAGACAGACAGAGACAGATAGACAGAGACAGAGAGAGACACAGAGAGAGAGACAGACAGACAGAGACACAGAGAGAGAGGTTTGACCTTCTGGGCATAGGATGTTCCTGGTTACTAACACTGAATGTCGATATAGTGCATGATGTCCCTTCAGGGCATTTACTGCTTTGCTTATTCCTCTCCTGGATGGTCTAGGCAGCCTAGTGAAAGTATATTCCATAGATTGATTATGATGATGATTCCTCCTCCTCCTCCTCCTCCTCCTCCTCCTCCTCCTCCTCCTCCTCCTCCTCCTCCTCCTCCTCCTCCTCCTCCTCCTCCTCTTCTTCTCCTCCTTCTCCGTGTCCTTGTTCTTCTTATCCTCTTCAATTCACCACTTCAGAATTATGTTTTCTCTGTCCCACTGTCAAAACAGTGCCAACCTGGCGCAATCGTTCTGCAATGGCTGAAGCCCTGTTTAAAAATCCAAAACGCACCACGATTTCAACCTGATTGTTTTCCCCCTGAAAATTGCAAAGCACAAAACCGAAATCAAATCGCGCCCTCTCTGAATGCCGGTTTTCCAAGGCTCGATCTGCACAGGCTTTGTGCATACTCCATGTGTAAATAGGAGAAACGATGACATAACGAAGTGGATGCTTAAAGACGGCAGTAATAAAGGAATTTTAGATTCTGAATTTCTGACCCCTCCGGAGAGCTGCCTATTTAGATGATAATGCAACAAAAACAACAGCTTTGAATTTCAGAGAACAATCAGTCATCTTTGCAGCATTTGGGTTCCTCCCAGCAAAATGAGGTCCTAACGTTTCTGGGTCAAAGGCTTTCCTTTCAATACAGTTAGCTGGCAGAAGCAAAAAATCATTTGAAAAAATAATTGTATCCTATTTTTACCCCCCTGTGCACTTCAGTTCCTAACCTATTGTATTAATAAAGTCTCCTCTGAGTTATGCTTGACACCTGGACGTATCTATATAATTTCCTAGGCCATAATGTTGACTTGGCCTGTTGCTGTTTATTTTAAAATGCATTTATTATTCAACTTCTCTCTTATACTCTGGTGGGTTCCCCTCCAAGAATCAATCCCAGCTAAGCATCCAAGGCTAGACAATTCCTGGAAACACCCCCTCCCCAAAATGAAGGATGATACCCACAACATGCCTTCTTAAAACAGAATACAGAATAACAGAGTTGGAAGGGACCTTGGAGGTCTTCTCGCTCAACTTCCTGTTCAAACAGGAGGCCCAGTACTATTCCGGAGAAATGTCTGTCCAACCTCTTCTTGAAAACCTTCCATGATGAAGTACCCACAACTTCTGAAGCCAAGCTGTTCCACTGATTCATTGTCACCAGGAAACTCATGCAAAATCTAATGGGATGGGCTGATATAATATTTACTTCTGAAACACCAAACGGCTTGTGAATGCATCCTTACATTGTAGCACTTGATTTCTGGAGTATTTGTTCACTTTAATTAACAGGTATGGTGGAGGGCACTCAAGCTTTTGTCTTAATATCTGAAAATACAGAAGAGTTTTCAGAGCAATCTCCAAAAGGACAAAAAAATCTGATGGAGCCCAAGGTAAATTGTTCTGATGGGAAATGTGATCGTTGTTGGCTTTTCCAGGCGAAAAATGAGGACATAAAGAGCTATAAAATGAAACTGCTTTAATACGGGGACATGATGGTGAATCAACCATCCTGATTGTTTCGTGGATCTGGCCAGAGAATATCTCCTTTCCCTGCATTGCAGAACTGACGAACACAAAGACATGAAATGTCAGCGTAACCATAGTAACCTTACTCCTAAAATTCTGAATTGAGGCTCTCCTCCTCTATTTCTGTATTGGCAAGAGGAAGAAAAACATTAACAGGTAAACTATCTGGACCATTCCCTGCCTATAGCAATTGTCCAGAAAGCTTCAGGTGATATGTTCCTTATATCACCTCCCAAAAAAAGGCTACCTAGCAGATTAAAACAATAGCAACAGCAATAGCACTTAGACTTATATACCGCTTTACAGTGCTTTACGGCCCTCTCTAATCAGTTTACAGTGTCAGCCTATTTCCCCCAAACTATCTGGGTCCTTATTTTACCGACTTCAGAAGGTTGGAAGGCTGAGTCAATCTTGAGCCAGTCAGGATCAAACTGCTGGCCGTGGCAGAGTTAACTATAGCAATAGCACTTAGACTTATAAACTGCTTTACAGTGCTTTACAGCCCTCTCCACCTTGGAAGGATGGAAGGCTGAGTCAACCTTGAGCCTGGTGAGATTTGAACTGCCACATTGCAGGCAGTCGGCAGTCAGCAGAAGTCGCCTGCAATACTGCATTCTAACCACTGCGCCACCATGGCTCTTATAAAATAGAGGTCTATAAACTGTCTTCAGCCTGTTTGGAGTGAGTGACCAGTTGGTCTTCACAGGTGCTGGAGCATCTGAAAATCAGCCAGAAAATGGCCTAAAAGCAGGCATCCATGCGCCGCCCAGCTAGTCTTCAGGTTTCCAGTGGTCTGGCACAAGCAGGTGCACATGGATGCATTGGGCACTCCTTGCTGAAAAGGTTCACCATCACTGCACTAGGGAGAAGAAGATTCTTTCAATCTGTTACAGGGCATTAATGGTCATCCAATCCATGTGCTTCTTTCAAACTCTTGCATAGCTTGCCTTGAGTGGCCCAACGCAAAGGGGATCAACCCAAACTATCCCAATCCATCTTCTCATGATTAGGGTGCCTAATTATTTTGCCTACCAAAATGCTGCGCTTTGAAGAAATAAGTTGTAGTTTTGAAATGTATTAAAATCAGGGGGGGGGGAATACATGAAAGTGATTTGGCTTATTTATATACAGTCGCAGTTGCAGCCCCATTAGAATTCTATTTGAGGGAAAAGAAGGAAGGGGGGTGGAATACCTTTATTTTACCCTAAAGTTACAAAATAGTCAAAATGCTTTATAAGACTTTCTCTGGAGGCTGGACGTTATGTTAAATAAAACAAATTTTAAAAGTATGATGCACATGTAGATCTTAGGCTGATCTATGACCGTAAGAAAGATTTGATTTTCATTAGGTAAAAATGGAAGTAGATAGGACTTTGACAGACTTTCAAAATTCTACCGCAATACCCTAAACCACATTAAACCACCTTCCAACATCCTAGGGACTCAGGTTTCCTTATCTTGTCTACCTCAAAGGGCTGACAAAGAAGGAAATTCAAATCTTCCCCAGCATTCCCACAACATACAACTCCCAATCCTTTTTTTTTATAAAAAAAAATCCCCTTTGCTCATTTATTATTTGCATGGTAGATTTATGTTGCCATTTAAGTGTGTTTGGGGAAAAAGAGGAACGAGACATAGCTTCAAGGTCTTATTATGTACCCTACAGCTTGTAGCATGCCTGTACCCTTCGCTTTTGAAATGAATTGTACTTTATACGAATCTTAACGGCAGATTAAGAAGTCCCATCCATTCCTCGGAGAGATTCCTCTTCGAAGCTGCTTATTTCTCTCATTTTCATCTTTAACCAGTGAAGTACGGCGAATGTGCGTGTAGAAAACCTCTCCCAATCTCATATCTCTTAGCGTTTGGCAGCCTGCATTTGTTACAGGATGCAGGGAAAAAAGGACCCATTGATTTTTTTTTCCTTTGATGTCACGGAAGCCGGGCGCTCTCATAGTTTAATAGTCTTATTTATTATTGGCCGACTGCTATTCTGTCTGCCATTCTCACGGCACGCATGGCTTCTACGCTCGTTCCGAACACTGACAATTTCAGCCTTTAAACAAGACCCATTTGCAGGTTTAGCTCGCACACGAGATGAAGGATGATGCCAAAGACCAGCCACATAGGTCCCCATCTCCTCCTCCGAGTTTTTCCTCCTTCTCAGAGGTATCAATTCCCCACAAGTGTTATCACAAATGTCAGGCGAAAGATTTGTTGGGAATTAACTCCGTCTTGCAGGCCAAATCTTATTTTGGCTCTCTGCTCGTCTATTCTTTGATTTGCCTGCTTTTTATCCAAAAGAGCTGGGCGCCATTCCCGTTTCTCTGACACCATCTCCTCCCACTTACGACAGCAGGAATGTAACTTTGTTGCTTGTATCCTTACAGTTTATATTGATATTGATTGTTTCCTGATTGCTTATTTGTACCCGATGACTATCATTAAGTGCTGTACCCTATGATTCTTGACGAATGTATCTTGTCTTTTTAGGTACACTGAGAGCATCTGCACCAAAGACAAATTCCTTGTGTGTCCAATCCCACTTGGCCAAGAAAGAATTCTACCACTGGGATCTCAGAGGATAAGCTGCTGCTAGTGGGGGGTGATAAGAGATTAGATGGGAAGGAGCGGGGGTGAAGCTTCAGAAAGCCAAAGAATGAGGAATGGTCAAACACAAGAGTAGATTTCAGGTGGTTTACTTACCGTATTTTTCAAAGTATAAGACCAAAAAAGAGCGAGAAAATCTGGGTGCATCTTATACATGGAATACAGCATTTGTGTCCTACTGAAACCCCGCCCCCTTTGCAAAAATGGACGCACAGAGGATTTGGGAGGCTTGCAAAGTGTTCCTGGGGGCCGGGGAGGGCAAAAACGAGCAAAACACGGACTGTTTTTGTTCGTTTTTGCCCCCCCCCACCCGCGGGAGCACTCTACAAGCCTCTCAAAACCTCTGCATGCTCCCCTTTTTTGCAAAAAAATGGGCCACTTTTTGCTCGTTTTTGCCCCCCCCCCAGCCCGCAGGAGCACTCTGCAAGCCTCCCAAAGCTCTGCATGCCCCCCCTTTTTTTGCAAACAAATGAGGTATGCAGAGGGTTTGGGAGGCCTGCAGAATGCAAACACTTTTTTTAAAAAAAATACGTCTTCAAAATCATGGTGCGTCTTATACTCCGGTGCATCTTATAGTCCGAAAAACATGGTAGTTTTACGTTCTCTGATCTCCAATCTCCTCCAACAAATTCTTTTTTTTTTCTTAATATATATTTTTGGTTTTTTAAATGCAAATAATGCAAACATAGTACATATATATCTAAATTCAAAAAGAAAGAGAAATAAAAGAACAAGTAAAAAAAAACCCTAATATTATAGTGCACTCCCATCTCCCAGAGATCCTGTTTTTTTCCCCTTTCTATTCCTTCATCTATAACAACTAAAAGATATACAATATATTCCAATTGTGCCCTTATCCCCTCGAAAACAACATATACTCTTGAGTAGGTTTATTCCCTTTACCTTCCACTGACACTGATTTTATAAAATCCCTCTATATTTCATTATAATGGTTTGCTTTGATCAGCCCTTCTTTAAATTTAATTTCCATTGTTAATTGATCATTTGTTGCCATACAGGCTGCAGCTGGTTCAGAATGCGGCCGCGCGGACAATTGTGGGAGTCACTAGATACTCCCACGTAACACCCCTCCTGCGCGGGCTGCACTGGCTACCTGTGACTTTCCGGGTGCGTTTCAAGGTGTTGGTTATCATCTTTAAAGCGCTCCATGGCACAGGACCTAGCTATTTGCGGGATCGTATCCTGCCCCATACATCCCTTCGGCCGATCCGCTCTCACAGGGAGGGACTCCTCTGGGTGCCGTCCACTAGGCAATGCCAGCGGGCGACGCCCAGGAGTAGGGCCTTCTCTGTGATGGGCCCGACCCTCTGGAATGACCTCCCCCCGGATATCAGAACTACCACCGACCTCCGCTCCTTCCGTAAAAAGCTTAAAACCCACCTGTTCAATTTAGCCGGCCTGGCCTAATCCCAGTTTTAGTCCCTCAAGTCTGCATTTTTAAATATTTAGGGGTAAGCTTTTAGGTTGATTTTTAACTTTTATTATTCTGTACAGCTGTTAGGTTTAATTCGATTTTAAGGGTATTTAAGGGTATTTATCTTTTGTATCTGATTTTTAATGAGATGTCTGTACACCGCCCCGAGTCCCTTCGGGGAGAGGGGGCGGTCTATAAATCTTGAAAATAAATAAATAAATAAATAAATACTCCAAATTTCATTATACCACTCATTTCTTTGAATATCCCAATTCCGTCCCCAATATTTAGCCATCCTCCCACAAATTCTTAACGGTAGAATGTCTCAAGCAAGTGTGTGCTGCCTTATCGGGTGCCAGTTGATACTGGAATCACTGGAGTTTAACTGGAGTAAGCACTGAAGAGGGATTGGATCTCAACCGTCTGTAGAGGGGCCGTGCAATGCTTGGAAATGAACGGAATGAGCACACGTCTCTCGAATTAGCCTTATAGGTTTCTATGTAGCATATAATGAAGAGGTTCTTACGATGCTCCGCCTGTTATTAATCGCTGCCAAAGTCTACTAAGCTATTATACAAGCAGCTAAAGGTTTTCTATTCCCTGTTGCGTGATGCATTTGTTTACTAAAATTTTGAGTATCAGCATGGCTCTTTTTCTTTCTTTTTTTTTCCTATTCCCCTTTCTTCCTCCTCCTCCTCCTCCTCCTCCTCACTTTCTCCTTTTTTCTCTACTCCCTTCTTCCTCCTCCTCCTCCTCCTCCTCCTCTCCTTCCCCTTGCCCTTCCACTCCCCTCTAACTCCCTCCCTCTCTTCTCCATTTTCCACCTCCTCTTTCTTTTTCTTCTCTATTCCCTTCCTCCTCTTCCTCCCCTTCCCCTTGCTCTTCCATTCCCCTTCTCTCCCTCTCTTCGCCATTTTCCTTCTCTTCTCCTCTTCTCCCTCCCTTTTCTTCTCTATCCCCTTCATCCTCTTCCTCTCCTTCCCCTTCCACTCCCCTTCTCCCTTCCTTCTCCATTTTCCTCCTCCGCATCCTCCTCTATCTGCTGATTGCTGGCTGCCTGCAATTTGGCATTTTGAATCTCATCAATCTCAAGATTGACTCAGCCTTCCATCTTTCCGTGGTTGGTAAAAGGAAGACTCAGATTGTTGGGGGCAAGAGGCTGACTCTGTAAACCGCTTAGAGAGGACTGTGAAAGCACTGTGAAGTGGTATATAAGACTACGGGCTACTGCTATTAGCACTGTGTCCCTCACATTAAACGGGATAATCCAATAATAATAATAATAATCCCTTTTCAAGCTGTTTTATTTCCATCCTCACCTCCCAACATTTCTCTAATTTAATCACACTTTCCATAAAGTAGCATAAAGTTCACTTTATCAAATTGGATTTGCTGCGTAATCAATTTAAATAGATGATACAAAAAAAAATCTCTAGCTCTCGTTTTCCTTTGTGCAAAGTTCATGCAAATCTGCGACTGGCACATATTATGAAACTTGCACTCTAAAGGTATTGCAGTCTTGCAGTCTTTACGTTAAGTGGTTTGAATCTGAACATTATCTGGATAAGGGAGAGAATAGAAATGTAAAATATATTGTATTTAAATCCCCTTGACGGGAAAAGGGTAGCTTCTGAACACTCTATTATTGTAAAGAAAACGGTAAAACAGATGCATAGCTAAAAGCATGTTTCTCATCATTCGTCAATTGTTCTGAAAATTTAATTCAAAACCCTAAACCTTAAAAGAAGAAGAAGAGATTGCAACAGTCTCCAAGCGGTAGTTAAAATCATTGCATTGTTAGACTTCTCAACTCTTTCTTTAAATTAAAAAAAAAGGGGAAGATAATTTTCATGATTAAAACTATTCTTTTCAGCTCATCAACTCATTCCTAGATCTGTACTCCAGGGAAAATAATTGGTTACGTAGCTGTTTCCCAAGTGATTTGACCTTTATTCTCGTGGCTAAATGGGACTCTCTCTTCCAGTGTTGAATTAGCCACAAAACTCTGGAGGGCTCTTTTAGACATTAAAATTAACCCAAAGGCCAGGAGTCAAGACTACTTAGAGTAACGGTTGTTTGATCCAGCTTTAAAAATGACAATGCATTCACCCTAAAAAAAAAAAAACCCCTGAGGAATTTACCGTATTTTTCGCCCTATAAGACGCTCCGGAATATAAGACGCACCCAATTTTAAAGGAGAAAAATCTAGAAAAAAAAAGATTCTGAACCAAATACTATAGTAAAATATTTTATATCAACTGTATAAAGTTAACAGCAGTTTAAGAACAATTTTATGTCAACCATGTAACACAGGGGTGTCCAAACTTTTTTCAAAGAGGCCAGATTGGATGAAGTGAACATGCTGGAGGGCCAAACATTTTTCCGAACATTCTTTGAACAATTACAATTAAATGCAAATGAATTATTTTATGCCAAGTTAATTGCAAATGGCATACTTTTCATTTCATAACATTAAGATCAACTGACAGCTGAGTTTTCACAATGTATGCATCTTTTCCCTGAAGACTCTTGTTTAGTACATTCAGATGCTTTCTTTCCTCTTTCCCTCTTACTTGTCTATCCTTCCTTCCACCCTCCCTTCCTCCTTCCCTTCCTAAGTATAATCTTTCCCAACTAAACAAATGTTATCTGTGCAATATACTGGACTTCTCAATTTGCATTTCAACTATCAGCTCCATAAAGAAGATGCCTCATATTACTTCAACTTGGCATAAAGAAAGTCAAAATTCTCACCGGACTGTTTTCCGTTTCTTAGGGGGGAAAAAGGACATTGTACCTAAATATATGCATAATGATTCTGTACAAGGAGGTTATTTATTTCCACAAGAGGACACTGATTCAGTCAAGGTAAACAATAATATTTTCCAGACATTTCAAAGTCCCCGTGGTCTGGCAGTAATAAATTCCCAGCCAAGATTCCACACTGAAGAGAGGAATCATCTAACCCGCGATTCCCACTGCAAATGCTTTCAGACAACCTCCCTGATCCATTTTTAGACAATGATTCTTTCTATTTGATGTAGCGAAACTCTAGACAGGCAAAGAGAACCATCCATAAACCAGCAGACTTCTAAATCTTGCCTGCAATTGGGGAAGAATTGTGCAGGAAAAGAAGTCAACTGTAACATTCATCACATTTGGCCAAAATAAACTGGTCACTGGACAGGGATAAAATAATTTTTCAACTGTACTTGTTGGCTATTTATTACATTTAATAATGTATCCAGTATATATTTATAGTTTGAGAAAGAAATTTTTACCCAAGTTATTTTTATATTAAAGTGAGAAAGTGCACCTATAGGATTCAACCAGGAGAACTGCAGACAAATATCTATTTTTATCTCAACTTGAATATCAGAACAACAGAATTTCAGGTTTGGAAGGGACCTTAGGAGTCTAGTCTAGTTCTGGTCCAACCATCTGCCCTATAACATTTCAGACAAATAGCTATCTAGTCTCTTCTTGAAAGCTTCCAGGGATGGAGGACCTACAACTTCTGGAGGTAAGTCGTTCCTCTGTTTAATAGTTGTCACTTTCAGGAAATTTCTCCTTACTTCTAGGTAGTTTCTCTCCTTGATGAGTTTCCATCCATTGCTTCTTATCTTGCCTTCTGGTACTTTGGAAAATAGGGGGGGGGGGTTGAAGCAGCCCTTCAAATAACACTATTACATCAAAGCTGTTCCTTTCCCTTAAAACGATAGTTGCCCTTTAAAAGTATAAACCCTGGATTTTGAAGGTCAAATACCAATGATTTTTGCATGTAACTTCCTTGAAAATTAGACCTCGCAGCATTAAAATCCTTATGAGATCTTCTCTAAGAAAGTTCGTGTTTTGAGAGCTGTTGTAGGAGATGAGCAAGCTGAACTGGAAGGTGGGGTTGAACATGTCAACAGTTTGGAGTCATTGCATTGCCTCAAGAGACTCAAATCCAGACCCCCAACATGAAATCCGTTGACTCTTATCTAGCATCTATTTAATTTTGGCTGTTAGTTAACCAGATTCTTGTGATAATAAACTCTTCAGACAATCAACCAGAATAGAGTTGGAAGGGACCTTGGGTGACTTCTAGTCCAACTTCCTGCTCAAACAGGAGACCCTATAGTATAGGGCCTATACCATTTCAGACAGGTGACTGACAGACTGACAGTTGACTATCTGATATCACCTCCAGTGATGAAGCACCCACAACTTCTCAAGGCAAGCTGTTCCACTGGTTAATTGTCCTGTTAGGAAGTTTCTCCTTAATTCCAGGTTGCTTCTCTCCTTGATTGGTTTCCATCCATTGCTTCTTGTTCTACTTCTTTGTCGTCAGTCAATCAGAACAGAGCTGGAAGTCTTCTAGTCCACCCCCCTGCTCAAGCAGGAGAACCTATACAATTTCAGACAAGTCACTGTCCCAACTCTTCTTAAAAATCTCCATTGATGAAGCACCTACGACTTCTGATGGCAAGCTGTTCCACCGGTTACCGTATTTTTGGCTCCATCGGACACATTTATTTCCCTCCCCAAAATGGGTGGAAATGTCTGCATATCTTATGGAGCAACTATGGGCAACAGGCAGCAGCGTTGAACAGTGGCAGCGATCCCTGCCACCCGGAACAGCTGATCAACAATATTCTGGGAGGCCGATCCAACTGCCCATCAGCTGCTTCGGCAGCGAAAGCTCCAGCATTCCCAGGTGGAGACAGCAGACACGAAGGAGGCAGCTGACCAGGCTGTTTGCTGCAAGGACAATAGCCAAATGAATACCGGATGGACGCTGGGAAGTAGAGGCAGATTTTTTTCTCTTGTTTTCCTCCTCTAAACGTAGGTCAGGAGTGTCTTATGGAGCAAAGAATACGGCAATTGTCCTCACTGTTAGATTTCTCCTTAGTTAAAGGTTCTTTGTGCCTGACAACTATGTATCTATCCAATTTATGATAATTTTCAAAGAACTTTGTCAGATATTGCCAGGTAGACTATTTCTTAAGGTCAACCATGTCCTTAATCTACCTAAATTAGACATTTTGAATGGAGGAGAAGAGAAATGGTAATTTCCCCTTGTCATTGTTTTTTTCAATAAGTATGACTCATTGGTTGGCTCATCTTCATCAAGAAATATTATTAGATTTAGATATTAATATAAGATAAAGATTCCCCCACACATGTGTGCTAGTTGTTTCCAGCTCTAGGGGGCGGTGCTCACCTCCATTTCTAAGCTGAAGAGCTAGCGCTGTCTGCTGACGTCTCCATGGTCATGTGGCAGGCATGACTCAATGCCCAAGGTAACATGGAGCTCCAAAGCACCAAAGTGGTCCCAATTTTATTACTTGCATTTTTGACATGCTTTTGAACTGTTAGGTTGGCAGAAGCTGGGACAAGTAACGGGAGCTCACCCCATTACGCTTGCTAAGGATTCGAACCTCTGAACTACTGACTAAGGATTCGAACCTCTGAACTACTGACCTTCTGATCGACAAGCTCAGCATCCTAGCTTCAAAATCAAATGAAAACTTCCCAGTCACCCTGCGACTTAAGATCGTTATTTTATGTCCTACATTCTCGATTGATGGTTAATAGATCTTAGTGTTCTTCTCCATGGCAACCCTTTTGAACACCGAAAGAACACTATTGTGCCTTCCATCAGATATATATATATATATTTCAGGATAAACATCCCTCTTGAACTTTGCTTCCCGTATGCAGATCATCTTTGTTCCCTCACATCATACTTACAATGTTAATCTCTAACTTGGCACAATACTGAAAATGGATCCTGGTGGTGAAATTTGCTTGGTCTTGAACATCAGCTGAGTAGTTTTAAGAGTGCCATTTCCACTGATACCTACAGTACCTTAAGGGACGAATAGTTCTCTAGTGCTCTTAGGTAGCGCTACATTGCTAATTATTGCTTGTCAACATGAGTCTGGATTGGTTCGCACAGCATGTTGAGCTGTAAACCATATTGGCTGGATCCACATATTGGTGGCTAATCCATTTGTTGTTTTAACTATTGTCACATGTAAGAGCTGGTGCAGTGGTTAGAGTGCACTACTTCAGGCTACTCCGGCTGACTGCAATTTGGCACTTCGAATCTCACCAGGCTCAAGGTTGACTCAGCCTTCCATCCTACTGTGGTGGGTAAAATAAGGACCCAGATTGCCAATAGACTGACTCTGTAAACTGCTTAGAGAGGGCTCTAAAGCACTGTAAAGTGGTATATAAGTCTAAGTACTATTGCTATCTTCCTTCCTTCCTTCCTTCCTTCCTCCCTCCCTCCCTTCCTTCCCAGTTGTTAGAATGTAGTATTGCACACTAACTCTGTCCACAGCCTGGAGTTCGATCCTGACTGGCTTAAGATTGACTCAGCCTTCCATCCTTCCATCCTTCCGAGGTGGGTAAAATCAGTGACGTGCGGTGAGGTTTATGGCTGGTGAGGCTGGTGACGTCATCAGGAAGGTGGGGAATGGGACTACGTGTGCTGGAGGCTGAGGCTGCCTCAGCCTCTAGCACACGTGATCCCATTCCCCGCCTTCCTGAGCGTGCTCCGCCGGCTCGCGCTCCGCAGTCCTCGAAAGCGACTGGGGAATGACGAGAACCTTCCTGCCTCTGCTGGACTTTGCGCAAGTCCAGCAGAGGCAGGAAGGTTCTCGACGTTCCCCAGTCGCTTTCGTGGCTTCGTCATCCGGGAGCGCCAACAACATTTCTGCCTCCCCAGCTCCCGGGCGCGGCCGGGCGGATGTATATAATATTATATACTATTATTTCATGAAGAGAGGTGAGGCTCTGCCTCCCTTGCCTACCCTGACTGCACGTCCCTGGGTAAAATGAGGACCCAGATTTTTGTGGGCAAGAGGCTGACTCTGTAAACCGCTTAGAGAGGGCTGTGAAAGGATTGTGAAGTGGTATATAAGTGCTATTGCTATATGGCTCTGTGTCTCTCATGGCATTAATCATGGTTAACCAACCATACACCTTCTAAACCAAAGCCAAACAGATGACATTATCCCTGAATGTGATGTGTATATTTTGTAGCAACTGGAAATCTGGCTTTTTTTTTTTTTTAAAGAAACCAGGTAGAGTAACGTTTTGTCTTCTATTTAGTTTTTCCGGATCACTCCACGCTGCCCCTGTTTACGGGAGAGTTTGATTGCTTTATCCAATTCTTTGGGAAGAAATGCCAAGTAGGTTAGCTGAGACTTCATGGAGGCATAGAAATTTGGATTCAGGCCAATCCTTTCCCGGAAGTTGACATTCAAGTCATATCCCAAGTCCAAGAAGGCTAAAGATTTTCTGGGATCTAATTAATTCTTTCTGGTTTCCATTTGCAACTCAGTACTATTTCCTTCCAAACCTACATATTATGTGATACTGAGTGGCTGCTCAACTATCAAAACCTCAAATGCTAACATTTTTAAAAATGAAACGCACAAACGCACACACACACACTTATGTTTTCTTAAATCATTATACAACTTTATAAAAGAAATGAGGTTTTTCTTTTTAACAGAACGTTCTTACCACGGGGATATTCTTAGAATTGTAATATGGGGACAAAGAACCATCCTTTTCCATTATCCCTAAACCAACAGCTCAATATAAGGAAATTGGTGACAAATTGATACTCAATTCGCAGGAGTCTTCTCTAGTATCATAGTTCAAAGGCCTCCATTCTTTTGGGCTCAGCCTTTCTTGTGGTCCAACCTTCACAGCCATCCATTGCAACTGGGAAAACCATAGCCTTGACTATACGCCCTTTTGTTGGCAGGGTGATGTCTCTGCTTTTAGTATGCTGTCTAGATTTGCCATAGCTTTCCTTCCCAGGAGCAGGCGCCTTTTAATTTCTTGGCTGCAGTCCCCATTTGCGTTGATCTTGGAGCCCAGGAAAATAAAATCTGTCACTACCACCATTTCTTCCTCATCTATTTGCCAGGAATTGAGAGGACCGGATGCCAAGATTTTAGTTTTCTTAATGAATTGAGTTTCAAGCCAACTTTTGCACTCTCCTCCTTTACCTGCATCAAGGGACTCTTTAGTTCCTCTTCACTTTCTTCCATTAGAGTGGTATCATCTGAATATATGAGGTTGTTGATATTTCTCCTGGCAATTTTGATTCCAACTTTTGATTCATCTACCCCGCCTTTCTCATGATGTGCTCTGCATATAAGTTAAATAGGCAGGGCGACAGTATAAAGCCTTGCCGGACTCCTTTCCCAATTTTGATCCAATCAGTAGTTCCGTGTCCAATTCTCACTGTTGCTTCTTGACGCGCATAAAGGTTTCTCAAGAGACAAATAAGATGGTCTGGTACTCCCACCTCTTTAAGAACTTGCCACAATTTGTTGTGATCCACACAATCAAAGGCTTTAGTAGAGTCAATGAAGTTTAACTATGTAAGACAAAAACATGCGTTAGAAATGGACCCATTGTACTATGCATTACAACCATCACAATGTGCTTATCTCCTCCTGAAGGACAGATTCAACAATGGCTGTTGAATAATTATTTTCTCTGTACCTTTTAGCCTTCTTTTTACTCCTTGAGCATGGAATTGTTATTCCACCACCAGGAAAGCTGATTTAGTTGTGACACATGACATTTCAAGGCAAGCCAATAGAACAGAACACACACATACAGTGTGTGTGTGTGTGTGTGTGTGTGTGTGTGTGTGTGTGTTAATGCAACCTTGAAGTTTTCAGAAAAACGTGGACACGAAGACAAGGTCTGTTTGGGAGGAGTTCATTTAACAAAAGACATCTCCTAAAGCCAAGTTAAGATGCCAGGCTTCTAATTAAACACACACACAGACAAACACACACACACACAAATAAATCCCTGACATTTCAATGCTCAAAGTAGATTTTGGAGCATTGTATTGTCATGCCAAAGGATGTAGCTCAGCTGCTTCTGTTCATGCTTTGTTAGAGTGGGATGGCGAATCAAAGACGGGCTTAGGAACAAAGAATGAAATTACATGAAAATATTTCACACACACAGACACACACACACACCCAACACATGGTTTTGTTTTAATCAAGAAAGGAAATTTTAATGCCCCGGTATGACTTTTGAGTAGCTCTCCATAGCAACTGCAGCAGCAGAGCAGAAAATAAAAACATAGGCTGTGGCACCAATTCAGCAATGAGTGCTAAAATTATCTGAGTATAAAAACTTTGTGGGATGCGGCGGCTCGGTGGCTTAGACACTGAGCTTGTCAATCAGAAGGGTCAGCAGTTCAGCAGTTTGAATCCCTAGCGCCATGTAACAGAGTGCAGTCCCGTTACTTGTCCCAGATTCCTTCCTTTCCTTTCCTTCCTTCCTTCCTTCTTTCCTTCCTTCCTTTGTCCCTCCCTTCCTTCTTCTCTTCCTTCCATCCTTCCTTCCCTACTTCCTTCCTTCCTTTCATAATCTCTCCCTCCCTCTCTTCCTTCCTTCCTTCCTTCCCTCCCTCCTTCCTTTCATCATCCTTCCCTTCCTTCCTTCCAATTTCCTTCCTTCCATTCATCATCCTGCCCTCCTTCCTTCCTTCCTTCTTTCCTTATTGCATTCCATCCATCTATCCATCCATCCATCCATCCATCCATCCATCCATCCATCGGTTTACTGGTTCAATAACTGGCTTGTTGAGAATTCCAGCTCCCTATACCATGAGTCCTTATCACTTTCAGAAATGAAATTCACCAAGATTTAAATGGTGATCTGAAGGACGTAATGTCAAAAGCAGTCGCTGTCTTTCATTGTTATTCAGAAACAACGGGGGGGGGGGAAGTGTATTGGAGCAGGAAGGATGCTTTCTAATCTATCTGAGTTTATGCCATCATAAACGTATCAGTCTTTAAAGTGTCGCAAGAATCTTTGCAGACGATGGCTAAGGTGACTCATATAGTTCAGATGCTTTAAATCGACAATCCTGCATTGAAGCAGGCTGCGGAGAAAGCAGAACAATTGCCGCATCTCTTCTTGGCATCTGGGGATGCAAATCTATCAACGTATTTATCAACATTCTATCCTGCTTTCCCTTTAGGAAATTCAAGTACCATATTTTAATTCCACAACAATCTTGTAAAAGAGATTTAGGGGGGGAGGGGAGTAGCAAGAACACAATTTTGAGTTCTAAGAAAATGTTCTCTATCAGAAAGGAAACTTCTGTGATATTTGGTTATTAAACAAGGGCACTTACTGGTCTCCCAGTTAAGTTACCTGGGTCTTCCCATACTTCCCATATTTTATATGGAGTATAAGACGCACCAGGATTTTGAAGAGGTAAATTTTTTTAAAAAAGTTTTTGTACTCTGCAGGACTCCAAAACCATTTGCACTTCCTTTTTTTTTTTTTTTTTGCAAAAACAGGGCATACATAAACTTTGGGAGGCTTGTAGAGTGCTCCAGGGGACTGAGGGGACAAAAATGAGCAAAAAACATCCTGTTTTGCAAAAAACGGGATGCGCAGGGTGGGTTTTCAGGAGGCCAAAAATGCTGTATTCAGTGTATAAGACACACCCAGATTTCTACCCTCTTTTTTTTGGGGGGGGAAAGGTGTGTCTTGTACTCCAAGGTAGTTCAGCACTTTAACTCAGGGATGTCAAATTTTAAGACTTGCTCATTTCAACTTCCAAAATCCTCCAGCCAGCATTAACCATCAGAGGGGCTTTGGAGACCATTATGGAGAATAATTATCCAGGAGTCTTTGCATTCTGGAAGTGTGCAAATAGGCTAAATAAAGTTTCCTCTATCCTAGACGTATTCCTGGAACGCGGAAGGACAGGAGGCAAAGCTGAGTTTATTTTGGAGAGGGAACGATGAAGAAAGAAAAAAGGAAGAAAAGAAGAAAATGAGAGAACAGGAGTAGAATATATCTCAGTCTAAGGACTTGTACTTTTCACCTGCTAGTAGAAGCCAAAGAGAGACACGGTTAGGCACAATTCTTCTTTGAATACTCAAACATAATAACAGAGCTGGGAGGGACCTTGAAGGCCCCTGGTGGTCCACGAGAAAATGTTTTTTGCATTTTTTATATTGCACTAAATCAGGGGTCCTCAAACTGTAGCCCCTGCGACGGAAACTTGTGATGAACATTTGTGTTGCTGCAGACAGTCTCCCCCTTCGGGGAGCGGAAGAGAAATTCCAACTTGGGGTCTGCTTCAGCCTCCTGGTGTGGGGCTTTGGGCGAAGGCTGGAGGGAAGTGCCACTCGTGGCGAAGAGCTGGAGAGCCTCGTTCCAGAGGGACTGCATCATGGCCTGGAACTGTCTGACCATCTCATCCCACTGAGCCTCCAGACCTGGCCTTGCGCTCCTACCGGTCTTCCCTCTGCTTGGAAAGCCTACGCCAAGGAACACCAGCTGGTGAGTGCTTGAGCAGGGGGTTGGGCTAGAAGACCTCCAAGGTCCCTTCCAACTCTGGTTGCTAGAGACCTTCCAGGAGCCAAGTTGAGCCTGGTCCTTCTAGAGCCAGCGAACAGTGGAGCGGCTAACATTGTCTCTGCTGTGAACTGCCTAAGGATCTTTTTAGTTCAAAGCAGTTTAGAAAACTTACAAATAAAGAAAAGAAATTAAAACCACTGGAGGTTGTTTTTAAGGAGAGACTGGACAGCATTTTCTCCAGAATAGTATAGGATTCCCTGCCTTGAGCTGGGGGTTGGATTAAAAAAAACCTCTAAGGTCCCTTCCAACTCCTGCTATTCTGTTACTCTATTATTCATTCAATTCAGCCTCCCTTCCGTCTGCTCAGTTTCCCCCAAAATGCTACCAAACAGTGCCCCCTTCTGGCGAGCTGAAGCATCAGCCGCAAGCAGGGTCTGCACGTAATCGCTTGCATTTCTAAACCCTCCCACACCCCTTGCATATTTTTTTTAATTAAAAATAAAAAAACTGCTTGCCTCAAGATGAGTTCTTAAAAAGCGACGCGCCTTTCACACCATTACGGGCTGTCATATTAATGATGATAGAGTCATAATATGGAATAGGAACGTAGATTGCCTGCATCCTCCCTTTCTCTTTGGCCCCACCCCAAGCTTGATTAACACAAAAGAAGGGTAAAAAGGCTGTGTGTTAAAATTAACAGATAAGTATACAGGGTTACCCTAAGCAAAGAGCAAAGTGCTTAAGGTGGTACGAAGGGGTGGGAAGAGGGGGCTGCAACTAAGACCCAAAGACGTAAGTTTTGAACCCTCTGTCTTTCCAATTGCAAAAGGAAAATAGAATAGAATAACAGAGTTGGAAGGGACCTTGGAGGTCTTCTAGTCCAACCCCCTGCTCAGGCAGGAAACCCTACACCACTTCAGACAAATGGCTATCCAACATCATCTTAAAAACTTCCAATGTTGAAGTATTCACAACTTCTGGAGGCAAGTTGTTCCACTGATTAATTGTTCTTAACTGTCAAGAAATTTCTCCTTAGTTCTAAGTTGCTTCCCTCCTTGATTAGTTTCCACCCATTGCTTCTTGTCCTGCCCTCAGGTGCTTTGGAGAATAGTTTGGCTCCCTCTTCCTTGTGGCAACCGCACATATATTGTAACATTGTAATCATATCACCCCCTCCTCCTTCTTTAGATGATCTTTCTTTAAATTAGATGGTGTGGATTATTAAAAGTTCTCTGGCCTTCCATAACTCATTAACAAAATCAAATCTGGGTTTGTAAAATATCACCTGACACATGATCATTCTTGTAAGATGGCCTTCGGATGTGTTGCCGTATATAATATGAAACTAAAAACTAAGGTAGTTTGCCTAAATGTATCACAGCTGCATTAATGCAAAATTATTGGTCTCCCCCCCCCCTTTATTTTTAGGTTGGAAAATCAGCAATGGGATGAAGAAACACAATGATGATAACATATTGGAAGAAAGGATACGCAGAATCTCACTTCCATGCACTCCCCAAGTAATTCCAAATAATTTTTCAAAGCCAAGGAAGACCCTTTACTAACTTCAGACTACATTTCAAAACCCATTAAGGGTTTATGGATTAAATGATGGCAAACTTTTTTTTTTTTAAGCCCAAGAAGCTCTTCTTTATTTTCAATTGATAAGCACTTTCTAAAACTTGTTTTTGGGAAGTGTCTCCACCCTGATGTTGAAGAGTTGCGTGCTTCCATTTCCAAAAGCTTGCTAATTTCATGCCAGCATTAAAGACACGTCTTTAGAAGCTAAATTTTTAGATCAAAATAGATCAACTGAAAAAGCCATTCAGAATTCCCCAAGCACACAGGCGAAGGAGAAGTGATGGAGGTCAACAAAATGCAATTGAAGTTTGCTTTCAAATGCTATCAATTTCCAAACTTCTTCACAGTGGAGAAAATGCATCTGTTAATTATGGATATTTTCTACCAAAGACGCAACGTTCTGATAAGAGTTGGTGTGGATTAAATTCATCACCATGACAGCATTGAAAGGCTCAGATGAATACAGTATACATGCTTTCTGTCTCTCATTCACTCTCTCTTTCTCTCAGACATTTTTTTTTTTGCTGCTTCTGAGTGTTTGTACTTATACCTCAATTTACTTTAATCATCTTTGTTGAGATAAAGCAAATGCAAGCAGAGTGTAAACATTGCTATTAGATGCAAAAGCAATTGTATTACAAGTATTTGACTCATGCTGGCTACCTTCAGCTTACCAAAATAAACCAAGCCTCAACTATTTCTTTCCCATTGTTTTTGTCTTCACATCCTGTACATGCAATAATACATCCACACCAATGCTCCTGATCAGTAAATGAATAAAGAAAGTTCCAACAGTATTTAGACATGGTTCCAAGAAAAGGCAGAGACCAAATAGCAATAGCACATAGACTTATATACCACTTCACCGTGTTTTTACAGCCCTCTCTAAGTGGTTTACAGAATCAGCATATTGCCCCCAACGATCTGGGTCCCTATTTTACTGACCTCGGAAGGATGGAAGACCGAGTCAACTTTGAGCCCTGTCAGAATCGAAGTAGCCTTCATTCTGACCATGGCTCTTATATAAGCCATTAATTTGGAGACAAACTTGGCCAGTCATTAGCACTTTGAGAATGAATGAAGACTGGTTTCTCATCACATTTTATTGTATCATATTTGTATCTGCAAGCTATGCTGCAATCTATAGGGCACATCTGCAAAACCACCTTTCCCTAAGGAGCCACCTTTCCCTAAGGAGCCAACAGTTGGATAATACGAAATTATCGAAATTATAAATAAGAAATGGGTGAGTCCATAAATGTTTTAAATCAATAATACTGTAGATGAATATGTGTCCCCAAGTCCATCCATCTGAGTAACTGTGGATCACTGAAAGCCTAAGTAATTTCTTTGGAAAGCGAATCCCTTTTTGACAAAGAAATGGTAGTTGATCTATCACAAAATTGTGAGAAGTGACTTACCAAGTCCATTGAGTGTTTTAGATTTAGCTTTGTTTGTAGTAGTACAGTATAGCCTTTATGGTCATTGTACATTATGTATACAACAAAATTGCTTTTAGCCTCATTGGTGCAATTCATGACAAAATATAAATACAAACAACATAAATAGTATAAAGAATAATCCCTATGAGATTAATTAGGAAAAAGAAAAGGAAAAAAAAGAAAGAAAAAGAAATTTGTTAGGTATATACATCTCACTTTCCACCTGAAGCATTCCTGGCACTCTATTCTTACCATTTTTCTTACAATTATCAGCAACTTTGTGACTTAAGTTGAGCTCAGTAAAAATGAATGTGCTGAAATTAGAACAATTAACAATGAAATGATTCCAGCAAAGGAAAATGTTTGTAGCTCAGGGTTGAAATGAGGGGTCCTTGGTGCTCTCTGAGCTGGCTTCTCTTCTTGCATCACTAGAATTGATGATGTTACCTTGTTTGGATAATAAAACATTTGCAAGAAAAGAAATAAGATCGGAGAGCACCAAGTGCCCCTCAATTAAATGGTTGGTTAGAACAATTAATCAGTGGAATGACCTATCTCCAAAAGTTTGGGGTAAAATTTGTCTTGAAATTGCATAGGTTTTTTCTGCCTGAGCAGGTGGTTGGACTGGAAGACCTCTAAGGTCCCTTCCAACGCAGCTATTCTGTTATTTAAATTCTTCATTTTGACATGGATTGCAACTGTAATCCACTTTTCAGAACTTCTCAGGGACGAGAGAAAGCTTCATCTTCTAGATTGGTTTCTAGCTCAAAGACATGACTAGAAGGGAATCTGACCGATTGATGTTCATCCATCATGTTCAAAGAGAACCTTGACGTCTGACAGGTTGTGGACTGTCCATGATGTGTCCACAGGTGGCTGGGAAGGCCTATACGGGCACGAAATATTCTGCCACAAGTCGGTCAGACATGTGTGGGCAGTGTTGTTGCAGCATTGCGGAGTGCTCGCCTCTCTTATGCTATGGTTGTCCTTCGGTCCTCAGATGTCTGGCAGCCTTGGTGGATCAGTGTGTGCCGTGCCGATCGGTCTTGGGAATCTACTTCCCAGGGATGAAAATCTATTTTTCATTTTTTTAAAAAAAAAGACTATCTTTATCTGTAGAGATGTATCTGCATATCACTCATTGAGTTGTCCATGCCTGAAGATGGACTTCAACCTACCTTATGTCTTAAGCCCAGCTCAAGTTCCCAAGTCGAGTTTTGACTTCAGCTCTAATTCCCCCACTCTCCACCAAAAAAGCAACACCATTTCTAACAAGGAGGAAAATAGACCTTCGCAGTGAGATGGGGAATCGGCCAGGAATTCAAATAGTGCAAAGGGCACGGCCAAGTAGAAGAAATGTGAAACTTCAAGGCGGAAACATCCTGATTCAACAGATCCCGTCTGAGCCATGAAACTCTTCAGTCTGACTTTTCACAACTGCAACATCCCATTTCAAGGTTGAGCTGCTCCAGCGAGGTGGGAATGAGATGATTCAGAGTCGTGATTTCATCCTCAAATGCATTGAGGGTCTCCGGGATCGCCTTATATTTTGGGAGCCAAAAGGAGACCATATTTGCACTTTTATTACTGCATGCCTAGATATTTTTTGGGGGGGGGGGAGGGAGAGAGAGAGGGGGGAGAAAGCAGTAAGCATTTCACTCAGGCAAAGGTTCCCCTTGCACATATGTGCTAGCTGTTCCCAACTCTAGGGGGCGGTGTTCATTTCCGTTTCAAAGCCGAAGAGCCAGCGCTGTCCAAAGACATCTCCGCGGTCATGTGGCCAGCATGACTAAACACCGAAAGTGCACAGAACATTGTTACCTTCCCACCAAAAGTGGTTTTATATTTTTCGACTTGCATTTTTACATGCTTTTGAACTGCTGGGGTTGACAGAAGCTGGGACAAGTTAACGGGAGCTTGCTCCGTTACGCGGCGCTAGGGATTCAACCCACCGAACTGCTGACCTTTCTGATCGACAAACTCAGCATCTTAGCCACTGAGCCACCGTGTCCCCTATTTCACTGAGACAAATCTCCAATTGCGATTTAAACCAAAGGCAGAAAATGCCTATGCTTTGGGAATTAGATCTCTCCCCTCCGCCCACACTCCTGGACCGATTTAACATAGTGCCAAACTTGACTTGCATCCATAATAGTCTTACATTTGTTGCTCCTTGTGTGGGCAGAATTTACATCTCTATTCATTAACCTTGTTTTGTAAGCCATGTTTTTGTTTTGTTTTTAATAGATGGTGGTGATTTTGTAAGCCTGCGCCACTTCTCCTCATTACACAGATTCTAAATGACTTAAAGCTCACCCGTCATATCTCAGGGGACTGCTAATAACACAAAAGCCCCAGAATGTAATTATCTCCATCCCCCACAGCCCAAAGGAAAAAAAAAACTTCTACAATTTTCACTTCTGAGTCAAATCTGGGAGAAATGAAGAGTTTCAGAAGTCCCAGATGAAGTTTCTTTGCTCGCATAAAAAAAGCATTAAAAAAAGAAAGATTTCCCCCCTCTCTGGAATCAGAATTTGACTTCTGCTGGCTCCCTTGGCTAAGAAATGGAGATGAGATGACTGACTGACAGGGAAACCTTTACCTTAACTTTGCTTCCTAAGGCTGGGAGTGGCCCGAGGTCACAAAACTGGCTTTGTGCCGTAGCCAGGTCTAGCATTCGTGGCCTCCTGCTTTCTAAGCCTGGCGCTTTATCCATTTCACCAAACTGGCTTCCCATTTCTAAATCTGGATTGTGCACAATGTGAAGTTAAACCAAGTGCCGTCTGGTTTATCAGCTCCCCTCTTCCCCTCTGCCCTACATCAATATTGCATCAGCTTTGTGATTTATACAATATGAATTTCAGGGTTACGAGTCATGGGTTTCCTATTAGACAGGTCCTAGTTATTTATTAATTTTGCCCATTCTGAGAAGCTCTTATCGTGTACCATCTCTCTGTTGGTCCACTCAATGTCAAAACGCTCTTGGAGTGAAGCCACCGGACCATGTAAAGAGTAGATTACCCTCCTGAATTGAGAAGCTCTAGAGGTATCCACGTAACCTATTTTTCCCCCTCCTCACAGAGTGACAAATGGGCCAGCTCTGAAAGAGACAGCCTGTCAGATAAATTATTCTGTAAGCTTTAAGCCCGAAGACTCGGTGAAGATTCTCTGAGGTAACTGTCTTGAGGACTACAATCATGGTTATGCATTCTGCAACTTGGGAGAATATCTAAGCCGGTTTTTACTTATAGCCTCCGGTGACTTCGGCAACGCCAAATGACTTTTATGTCATCTTTCTCCACCCTATTAGCTCTGCAAGGAACAGTTTCCTACACAACGGTGGAAAGTTTCCCCCCCCCTATCTTTGTTTCTTTACCCTCCCATGAATTAATCCTGACTCATACAATTTTCATCTTCCAGAAGGCACTTTCATCCATTCCGTTCATTTGATCAGTTGGATTTGATAGTTCTGTTACTGTATTAACTACCCTGGCAAAAACAGAACAACTACAAAGACATCTAAAGCACGTACACTGATACATTCTCAGTGGCTTCCAGGCTTTTCCAAAACAATTGTTCTGCCACCGAGTTTAACATCTCAGCCTGGGAGTTGAAATTTAAGCTGTTCTCTTTCTTCTATGTTTTCTCGCCAACAGTTCGCAGAACAATTGAAATTGGAAACCTAATTGTAGGGCAACAAGGGACTTTGGTTTGTTCGAAGGGATTAAAATAATAAATAAAAGAGGTTCTTCTTTTTAGTATGCCAGAGATTAAGTGGAAAAGAGAACAAATATGAGGGGGGGGAGTATTAATATATGTATATGTTCAAGAATGAAATATAGAGGGAAAGATAGGATATGTTAATGAAAAAAAAGGGAATAGGAAAGGATAAGTATAAAATTATAACAGGGTCTGCGGGAATACTATCCCGAAAATACACCAGTTCAGAGTTGAAAAGAGATAACCACAACAACAGAAAAGGAAAGAAAGAGAGAAGGAGAGGAGAGGGGAGAGAAAAAAGAAAGAAGAAAGAAGAGGAAGGAGAGAAGGGATAGAAAGAGAAGGAGAAAGGGTAGGAGCGGGAAGAGGAGGAAACGAGTAGGGGAGAGGTAAGGGAAGTAGGAAAAGGAAAGGAGTGGAGGAAGGAAGGAAGGAGAGGAGGAAAGGGTGAAAAGAAAAGAAAAAAATAGGGTGGTGATAATACAAAACAGGTGTATGGGATGGTAAGAAAAGCAATCCAGAATATATATTTTAACTATTTATATGGAAAAACAAATATGTAAAAGTGATAAAGATAAATAAGAACAATAACTATGTGAATGTATATCTGTAACTATATATGAGAGAATAAAAATTAAAAAAAACTTTTTTTTAAAAAGAAAAGAGAACAAATATGGGAAAATTTAAGAAATCAGTAGCAGCAACATCTTAATTCCACCATAGTTTTACTGATAGATTCCCGTAATTCCCCCAAAACTCCACAAAATGTAAACTTATCTGTTCCAGGAAGTGGGGAATGGCTTAATGGAATTTGAAAACATGGCCTGCACTCCTGAAGTCAAAGGTTTGCACTTTTCTGTCTAACAGGGATGGAAATGTTATGTAGAATCATGGTTTCAAATTTCCTGCAGAATGAAAGTACAGTGGAGTGATTCTCCTCTCTGTATTCAGCCAGTCTTCAGCTTTCTCTAAGGCTGCCAATGTCGGCAATTATAAGTCTGATGGACTTCAAGTCCCAGAATTGTCCTATGTTGGATGGAGAATTCTGGGAGTTGAAGTCTACAGGTCTTAAAATTGCCAAAGCTTGGACACCCTCGCACTAAGGCAGAGGTGTCAAACTCAAGGCCTGCAGACTAGATCCTGCCTGCCGGGTGCTTAGATCTGGTCCACAGGGCTCGACTGGAAATCACAAAGGACCAATCTGCAGTGCCTCTGCTGGTGAAAATGGGAGGCGTGCGTGGCCCCCCACTCCCCATTTTGGTCATCAGAGTGTTGCAGGAGCCCATCCAGGCTGAAAATGGGGCACGGGAGGGGCCACACCTGGGCCCCCTTGTGCCTCATTTTGGCTTTCAGAATGTTGTAGGAGAAATCCATCTCATCTGCCATCCATCCCATCTCCCCCCCCCCACTTGCCCATGGAGGACAATGACAACAATGATCTGGTCCTCGAAGAAATTCAGTTTGACGCCCCTGCTCTAAGGAATTGCTATAGAGATGCCTCTCTCTATATCAAAACACAGAATGGGTCGGAGTCATACATGGTGCAAAGCTATAATACAATTTGTATAGATTTTTGCTGGTGAGGATTCAGTTATTGGGCTCCAGTTTGTGGCTTAATGGTATATGAGACTCCAGACACAGGGGTAGTATTTAGCACATCATAGTTAAAGCCAGCCATGGTTTCACATGATGTGCAAACACAGATTGCAAGTCTTGAAGCTGTAATGTTTCGGCATTAAGCACGGTTTGGCATTATATCTGAACAAGCTTGGATTTACATTATTAAAAGATGCCAATGAAAATGAAAATCCAGAGGATTAGCAAAAAAAAAAAAAAAAACACTTCCCAAGATGGTGATTAAAAGGTTTCTCAAAATTGTTTCAGCCATTTGCTTCATACCCAACTGCTTAATAACTTGGGTTGATTTACAGGAAGAAGAAAAAAAAAACTTTGATAATGCCCTGTATTATTGCACTTCAGTGGAAGAAACAATATGGAATTTAAATGTTTGACAATCTATTAGAGCCACGAGACAATGTCTCTAATCTGTTAAATTCATTGCTTACTCGTGAAAGAACAAGTCCCCAAAGCTACCATTCAAAATCATTTCTCTCTTCACTTCCACCACTCTCTTTTTAAAGTCTTCCTTTCTCTCCCCTTTTATGATACAATTCAAGGATAATTTTAATACAGATCTATTGAACTCCTAGATAGCAAGATAACACAAACAAGATGTCCCAGGTTGTGTGCCAAGTTTTCTTGTGCATCTCTGCCAATTTGCATTTGAGTGCCGCAATGTAGATGTCACCGACAAAAAAAAAGAGAGCCTTTTTATTGTGGTAATGATTTGGGGGGATTTAATGGAAATGGGAAAGCTCATTTGTTGAATATCTGAACAAACCATAAGGCGATATAAAGTTTGTTTCCAAAATGATAAAACTTGCTGTTCCAAAAAGGATTCAAGGGGGGGGGGAGGGAGACATGCAGTCTGCAAATGTCTGTTATCTACCTGATTTTATTGCCTAAAGCTGTTATAACAAGACAAACAGCTGAAGGACTGGGTGGAAGATGGAAAAAACATTGCATTTGAAAAAGAATTAGAAACAATAATTGTGGTGAGATATTTTTAAAGACAGTGTAAATGAAGAAAAGACAATACAACGCAGCATATAAGACAACAGCCATCTTCTCAAGTCTACCCAGATAGATATATGGTTGTTTTTTAGCAGACTTTGAGAGCAGAGCAGAGCAGAACAATAATAGAACCAGAACCAGAACCAGAATAGAATAGAATTTTTCCTCTACGAAAGTTAGGCTAGCAAGCTGTGCTGGCAAGCTGGAGACTTCAAGGACTCTGGAAAAAAGGAAGAGACTGAATTTAATGTATTGTAGATCAAAAGATTGATTGAGGATTGATTGAATTCAACCATGCTTGTTTGAATACACACACACACACACACACACACACACACACACACACACAGAGTATACTGTATATATATAAAGATGTTGAGATCCTAGAAAGAGTGCAGAGAAGAGAAACAAAGATGATCAGGGGTCTAGAAGCTAATCCATATGATGAACAATTGAGGGAGCTAGGTATGCCTAGGCTAATGAAGAGAAGGATGAGCGGGGGACATGATACACTGTCTTCCAATACTTGAGGGTCTGTCACAGAGAAGCAGGGGTAAAGCACCTGAAAGCAGGACAAGAAACAATGGATGGAAACGCATCAAGGAGAGAAGCAACCTGGAACTAAGGAGAAACTTCCTAACAGTGAGGACAATGAATCAGTGGAAAAGCTTGCCTCCAGAAGTTGTGGGTGCTCCATCACTTAAAGCTTTTAAGAAGATATTGGACAACCATTTGCCCGGAATGGTCTCCTGTTCAAGCAGGTGGTTGGAGAAAAGACCTCCAAACCCTCTTCCAACTCTATTATTCTATGTTCTAATTGATTATAGATTGAGAAAAAGAGGGATTTTCCAACCAAGATGGAGCCTAGGTCGTGGTGTTGACCATTGAAGATGGTTATGGTTCCAGAAAACCCAGCACAAGTCTCCTAAGGTTGGGATTTCAGAAAAGACCCATTGAGGAGGAAAAGCCACAGGAAGCGACTGTTCTACTAATCCAGATAGCTTTGTTGGAAAGTGAAGAAGAGAAAGGTCACATTCAGGCAGACGGCAGAAGAAAATAGGAGATAGACCAAGAGAGACCCAACATAAATACCCCTCACTTAATTATTAGCTAACATAGTGCCTAGTGGTGGGATTCATCCAGTTTGCACCTATTTGGGAGAACCGGTTGTTAACTTTCTAAGCAGTTGGGAGAACTGGTTGTTGGAAGAAATCTCCTTTTGTTTTTTCCCACTTTACAGGGCTAATCCTGTAAGGAAGGCAGGAAGGAAGCATTCTGGTGATGTTTCTAGCCTAATCTTTATTGCCCTGCTTACAGAAACTGCCTCTCCGGTTAACCCTGATTATATTGTAACAGCTAAGGCAAAGTGCCCATTGATGTGAGCGGCATTGAGTTGGCCATGCCCACACAGTCACATGACCACTGAGCCATGCCTACCCAGCTGGTCATTAGGGTAGAGAACCAGTTGTTAAATTATTTGTATCCCACCACTGGCCATGCCTGCATATACTTTGAGACAACACTGTAGTTTGCTCACACCGAGAGTTAACATTTAAATGCTTGGCTAGATACACATAAATCAGCCTGTTTATTGCCTTCCCCTGTTACTTGTCAGAAAGGTGGCGGGGAGAAGGATTTCGGTGTCCAAGTTATATTTCATGCTTGAAAACAAAACTAAGTATTTAATGTTGCTTGCTGTGCTAATAAAGAAGGGGAGAGAAAAATCACAAGAAGTGTTTTGTGTGCTGTGAGTTGGACTATGTCCTGTGATTCCAGAAAGCCCTTGTGACTGCACGGCTATTAACTGATTGACGGGGGGAAAATAATAGTAAATAAACAGGTTTCTTTGGATAGACCATAAAAATGCTGGATACCCGTGCTTTGTGACGAAATTATGTGATCGGGCAATGCAGGAGAACTCAGATTCAATCTGTTGGCTCAGTGGTTATTGAAACACATGAGGGAATATCGCTCCCTCTGTCTTGAGTCTGGAAGAAGTTCCACAGGTGGAAGGTGGAGACATTTTGGTGAGGTACCGACATTTAGTACTGTAAGAAGCCCCAGACCGCTCCTGAATGAAGGAGCGGAACATCTGCCAGTTTGAACTGAGGTAATGGAATATGAGGCAACTGGCAGTTGGAACAGAGCTCTTTTCAGGTGGGGAGGAGGAGTAGAACTCCTTAGCATCAGAGCGTGTTAATTACTGGATAAGAAATACTAATGATCTGATGGTCATTTCTAAAAATCCTTTCTTAGCGAGCACCGAGAAACCAAGAGGAACATATGTGCCAAATTTCAAGTTTGTAGACTTTACAAACGGTTTTGTGATGAGTGAGTGGTATTTGGCTAGATAGATAGATAGATAGATAGATAGATAGATAGATAGATAGATAGATAGATAGATAGATAGATAGATGATAGATAGATAGGTAGGTAGGTAGGTAGGTAGGTAGGTAGGTAGGTAGATGATAGATAGATAGATAGATAGATAGATAGATAGATAGATAGATACAAACAAACAAACAAACAAACAATCAAACAAACTTGGCAATATAGAATCCACTATATAGAATCCAAAAATTCTACAGTCCCCAGCAACATCTGTGTTGCACAATTGTATGGCATGTGAATACATTTTTTTTTTAAATCAAGCTGACATTGCAAGCGATGCAACCATCTAATTATCCAGATAAACCATATGGACACTCAAGATTTTTAGACAAAGAAAAAAAATCTGGTATCAGAAGGCAATAAACACTTCCATAACCACATCAATAATTCCTTGACTTGAATTAGCCATCATATCAGTCAAGGAGCACCTAACACTCTTTGTGAAAGTTATGGATCAGAAACCATGCTTTGACATTACTTTCTCGCCCACGCATAAAAAGTCACGGATAAAGGATGGCGTAAAATAACCCATTCCGAATATTATTTCCTCCACAGGTTACAGAACATATAGTATTCCATCTTCCTATTTTGGAGGGCCTCACAAAGGGGCAATCATAATAAAACCATTCAAAGTCCAACCACCAGCAGAAGAAAATCAAGAGAGAAATGATGAAAAACCAAGAGATCTATGTATAGGATCGATAAGCATCCAGCGAAAAAGCAATGTCAAAGAGGAAAGTGATTAGGTGAGGGGTGGTTGTTTTTTTTTTGTTTTTTTTGTTTAAAGCAAACAGCAGAGAATGTTGCACACAATTTAAGCATCCCAGCTAAAATAAGCCACTGCTGTTTTTCAGGCTATTACGAGAGAGCAATGCCCCGCTACTTTAGTGTTATTTTCTTTCTGTGACCAAATGGATCAGCAGTGATGTAATGGTATCACTAAGAAGAAACGAGACTGGATTTTGCAAAGTTGGTGGGGGTTTTTTTCCCTCCACATTTAGGGACGGTTTGAAGAATCTAAAAACTTTTATAGCTATATTAAGCCTATTTGATCGATAGCAGAAGCCGACAAGCATATCCATAGCCGATCTCTGGGGACTAAATCAAATGCTGCCTTTAATCCATAAAGATGATGCTTGTGAGTGGGTAGAATAATTTTCTACTAGATGATTTAGAGCAATACAGGCATTGGGGAGAGATAATCCTGGCCTAAGCTAAACTTGCTCCACAGCCAGTGTCTTATCCTTATCCTTAGCCAACAAGATAACTCTTTTCCACAGAGCTGTGTAGAGTAAAATTTGCTAATTATATTAGGAAACTAAGGGAGCATGATGGCTCAGTGGTTAAAGATGTTGAGCTTGTCAGCTGGAGAGCTGGCAGCCCGGAATCAAGACCTGAGCCCTGCATGACAGGGTGAGTTCCCGTTACTTGCCTCAGCTCCTGCCCATCTAGCAGTTCAAACAAATGCAAATGTAAATAGATAAATAGGTACCACTTCGATGGGAAGATAACACCATTCTGTAAACCTCAGCATGTAATCATGCTGGCCACGTAACTATGGGATATGTCTTCAGACAACACTGGCTCTCTTGGCTAAGAAACAGAAATGAGCACCACCTCCTAGAATCAGCCTTGGTGGCACAGTGGTTAGAGTGCGGTACCGCAGGCTACTTCTGCTGACTGCCAGCTGCCTGCAATTTGGCAGTTGAAATCCCACCAGGCTCAATGTTGACTCAGCCTTCCATCCTACCAAGGTGGGTAAAATGAGGACCCAAATTATTGGGGGCAATATGCTGACTCTGTAAACCGCTTACAGAGGGCTGCAGCGCACTGTAAAGCGGTATATAAGTCTAAGTCCTATTGCTATTGCTATCAGACATGACTGGACAGGGGAAACTTTTACCTTTATCTTTTATTAGAAAACTAATTGGCCTCAATAGGAAGCTGAAATGTGCTTCAATATAATTGGCCAGCTCTAGTCTTTAAAAACGGATGATCAGCATGGATGAGTAAAAAGACTGGTATTGTGGGAGCCCTCTCCCACCCATAATGGCATTTGTCTAGTAGACCATGATCTTAGTTAATTATTTCTTTAACATCTTATGCATGTTGCACAGAACAATTATTTCCCTGGCCAGAATTAGTGCCTTTTGCCACCCAGGATAAGAGAAGGGGAAATGAACAGTATCCTGATGCTGGATCATTTATGCTACTACCCATTAGGGGAAAATGAACCAGTCAGGCAGATATTATTCCTCTGCTCATATTCTTTGGCTTGGCACATAAACCTAATCATGTCTTTGTTGTCCTACTATCTCTGTAGCTCTTAGGCTCAGTGGCTCAGTGGCTTGAAGATGCTGGAGATGGTCTCTGCTTCAGCAGTTTGAGTTCTAGCCCAACTTGGCAGAGCAAATCCCCATCACTTGCCTCAGCTTTGAAAAATTGATCAGAGTCATCCTGATCCTTGAAGGGAGAATATTCCAGAGAGCAGGAGCTGTGGGAGAAAAGGCACGTCTCCTGGTCCCCACCGTGGCTAATGAGACCTATAACCTTTCTTACGTGAGCATTTTCAGCAGTTCACATGTAGGAGTGGAACAACTCATAAGCTTGGTAGTGGATGCCACATTACATGTGTGTGGGAGAGGGTACTGTAGGAAAAGAGTAGGCTGAGCTGGAAGGCAGGGGTGGGTTGCTCCCGGCATTACTGTCAGTTCGGTATGCACAAAAATTTGACAAAGCTGTTGCCCGGTGTGTGGCTGCTGCGCATGCTACAGCTACTAGGAGTCACAGGTGAGAGCTGAGTGACAGGTGAGGACCAAAGGCAGATGAGCTGACCTAAAACAAGCTACCCTAAAGGATAAAGCATGCCCCTACCCCAGAGGTGCTACCCCTGCCTGAACACCCATACACCCTATATACATATACATATACATACACACACATACACACACACATACATACACACGACAGACAGACACATACTCACATGTGTGTGTGTATGTATGTATGTGTATATAAGAGAAGCAGTATGCTCCCTCCCATATTTGGACATACCAGGTGCATTGACAAAACACCTAATCATTCCCCTGGCTCAGCTGATAAGGGAGGAGAGCTTGTGGCTTAGAGGTTAATGTAACTGCCTAACATGTAAAATAGCCTGAGTCAAATCCCAGTAAGGGTAGGGCTAGCTGATGAGAGTTAAATAGCTTGAAATAGATCTATACCAGTCTCCCTTCATTTATTTATCAGCAAAAAAAAAAAAAAAAGTTATACCACACTGGAAGATATGATCTCAGGACAAACCATCACCAATCGTAGGAGGGCATATCCCTTGTAGTCCCCAAAGGCTGTTTGGAACAACGAGGGCTTAATGGTCTTTCTAAACTGTATAATTTTTGGATTTGCTTTCATCTCAGGAAGGAGGTTGTTACATGGCTGTTCTGCTCCATAACCATTGAGATCTATTTGGAAGCTGTGGTTATATCTTTGTTTGCCAACTCTATACAGTTTAGTAGCACTTGGAAAAGTTTCTCCCCCCCCCCTTAATGGCTTTTATTGTTTGTCATACAAAACGGACAGTTGGCTATTGGCTGTAAATACAATTAACCAAAGCCAGTTGGAGCCTCAGCCTCCCAGTTCTCTTTCATTCCCCACTGAAAATCGATTGAACTGTATTTTGCATTGCTGGGTTTTTAGCAGCAAGAATCTCGTGTCCTTCAGAAAAAGAGAAAGCAATGGGGGATTCAAATTGCGTATATATTATGGGATATTATTTAGGATTCAAAGAGGGAAAACTGACCTATGGCCGGAAGAATTATTTAAACAATTTCAATCAAAACTACGACAGATGTTGCATTTCTGTTGAAATGGCAAGTGTTAACAAACTTTATCCAACTGACCTGCACAGCTGGGCTCCCTCTTTCTTTTAAGATGTTCCTAGTTCAACACGATTACCCTTATGCTTAAATGATTACATTTAAGTGAAACAAACTCAATGGTGATTGAGTTGGTCGTCTCGTCGTGACTTCAGCTCCACCTCCAATAGTAGTAACTGTGAAAGGGATCTTGGAGTCCTAGTGGACAACCATTTAAATATGAGCCAGCAGTGTGCAGCAGCTGCCAAAAAAGCCAACACAGTTCTAGGCTGCATCAACAGGGGAATAGAATCAAGATCATGTGAAATGTTAATACCACTTAAAATGCCTTGGTAAGGCCACACTGGATCCAGTTTTGGTCGCCACGACGTAAAAAAGATGTGGAGACTCTAGAAAGACTGCAAAGAAGAGCAAGAAAGATGATTAGGGGACTGGAGGCTAAAACATACGAAGAACGGTTGCAGGAACTAGGTATGTCTAGTTTAATGAAAAGAAAGACTAGGGGAGATGTGATAGCAGTCTCCCCTAGTCCTTCAATATCTCAGGGGTTGCCACAAAGAAGAGGGGAGTCAAGCTATTCTCCAAAGCACCTGAGGGTAGAACAAGAAGCAACAGGTGGAAAGAAGCAACTTAGAACTAAGGAGAAATTTCCAGACAGTTAGAACAATAAATCAGTGGGACAACTTTCCTCCAGAAGTTGTAAATGCTCCAACACTGGAAGTTTTAAAGAAGATGTATGATAACCATTTGTCTGAAGTGGTGTAGGGTTTCCTGCCTAAGCAGGGGGTTGGGCTAGAAGACCTCCAAGATCCCTTCCAACTCTGTTATTCTATTCCATTCCAACTCTAATTCTATAATAATAAGTGGAACAGGCTGGAAGAGAAAGAAAAAGAAAGAGCAGAGAGAGAAGATGAGAAGCAAACAAACAAACATAAAGCATAAATCAACTTGTGATTAAGAATTTTTTGTACTGTGACATATAGGCCTCTAGGTTAGTTTCTGTTGTCTGGCAATATTAGTTTCCCATATTAAAGAAGAAGAAAAAAGAGGAGAGAGAGGTGGGGGGAGACAAAAAAAAAGGGAGAAGAAAAAATAATCACCCCATATTTAGATTTTATAAAATGAACATTGGTGATAAATATATAGTGCATGAAATGGTATTTCCTTAAAGGTGCCAACAAATGAGAGTGGAACAATCAAGATTTGGGTGAACTACTAAAGTAATAATTGCAAACAGACATTTAACTTGATGAGATCCTATTAAACTACTGCCGGTAATTGCATCATGTGTGTCTATGTTGACATATGGTACCATCAAAAGGCTTTAAAATGTATTTAGGCCTGAAACTCACTCTCTTTCACTCGTTCATTGCTTCTGAAAGTGGTAAGCACTTGACTCACCACTGCTGCTTTCCTTTTCTTTATTACATGTTGTCTATATAACGCCAGCCGTCTCTACCATCTGCTTCCTGAAGTTTCACTTTTTACATGAGGATCCACAAATCTCACATTGTTTCCCCACTTTAGCCTGTTTTTGACTTTTAAAATCTGGGAAGTTGTTTTTCTAAACAACAACACCTAGTCTTATAAGTATACACCCACATCACATCCATACCTTCCTTCCTTCTTTCCTCCCTCCCTCCCATCCTCCTTCCTTCCTCCCACCCATTCCTTTCTCCCATTTCCTTCCTTCCTTCCTTTCCTTCCATTCTCCTTCTCCCTCCTTCCTTCCTCCCATTCCTTTCCTTCCTTCGTCCCATTTCCTCCCATTTCCATTTTTTGCCCATCACCATAATTCCTCATAGGCAGATGCCAGAATTATGGAATATAATTCAGTAACACATTAGGATTATCCCATGAAACTACTTGTTGACTCAGTCACAACCTAGATAATTTTTCTTGAGGAAGTTCTGTCCTCAACCTGGTCTTTCCTTCATTCTTTCCTTCTTTCCTTCTTTCCTTCTTTCCTTCTTTCTTCTTTCCTTCTTTCCTTCTTTCCTTCTTTCCTTCCTTCCTTCCGTCCTTCCTTCCCACCTTCCTCCCTTCTCACTCCTTTCCTTCCTTCCTTCCTTCCTTCCTTCCTTCCTTCCTTCCTTCCTTCCTTCCTTCCTTCCTTCCTTTTCTTTCCCTCTGTTCCCCTTCTCCCTGCTTCTATTTTTCCTTCCTTCCTTCCTTCCTTCCTTCCTTCCTTCCTTCCTTCCTTCCTTCCTTCCTTCCTTCCTTCTCCCTCCCCTTCCCATTCATTCATTCCACGTCCAAACAGACTCACAAGACTTTCAGGGGAACAGGAAGTTTCCAAAACCAGAGGGCCACCATATTAAATAACCTCCGTGTAACTATTGCTCATCAAGCACACAGGGCGCACAGACCCTAAATTGCCTTATTCACAAAGCCCTTTTGCTCTATGTGTACAGAGCAAATTTGCCAGAAGTGCAGAGATTATG
The DNA here is from genome assembly GCF_964273705.1 of Natrix helvetica. Lineage (NCBI taxonomy): Eukaryota > Metazoa > Chordata > Lepidosauria > Squamata > Natricidae > Natrix > Natrix helvetica. The sequence goes on along the minus strand of NC_138562.1, from coordinate 14,846,661 downwards.
CAGCGGGCCTGTTGAAAGAATGCCAGCCTCCTGCTGTGTTAATAGACTCCAGCAGTTTGTAACACACTGTTACCATCCTGTCAATATCAATATACCACAATAATTACATTTCTCTGATATGCAGCGATGCAGTAGAGTGTAACTTCTCCCCTGCTTCCAGGAACGTTCCTACTGCCCTGAATATAACCAAGAATGACTTTCTCTCTCAGCTTGAATTGATTTTTGACTTTTTTTCCCCCTTCTTCCCTGCCATGGGTTATTGCTTTGCCTGCTCCAAAAGGGAAGGCATCAGAGACACCAAATTCCACACTTTATTATCTGGGCCAATTATTCTGCAAAGAATTAGCATTTAGGGATCTTCTCCGATGAGCCCCGAGCCAGATGGTGTGGCTTTCCAGGGTAGCGTGAACTTGCAACAATCAAACGTCCAGAGCGGCTGAAACTCAAATCGACAGCAGCGGCCCCAGTCAGAATAGCCGAGAGCATGGACGGCAATATCCAGAAGGCCACGCACTGCGCAATGAAGCATGATGGGGATGAGAGGGACAAAATGGCAATTTCATGCCGATTTCTTACCCTTCGCCTTCCCAGACCCATTAAAAGAATCCAGATTTAAGAAGTTAAAATCTGGCTATTTTGCTGCCACATTTCAACCGTACTCTGTTATGAAAATGAGAGAAGGAGGTTTTTTAAAGGATGAAGATGAGAGTGATTTATTCATTTCTTACACCTCCAATTCCCACTCTTAAAATCGCAACAAAGTGATAAAAATAAGGGAATAACGTCCTCCTTCTTTCCTTCCTTCTTTCCTTCATTTCTTTCCTTGCTTTCCATTCCTTTCTTTCTTCTTTCCTTCCTTTCCTTCCTTCCTCCCTTCCTTCCATCCATCCTTCCTTTCTTCCCTCCCTCCTTCCCTCCGCTTTCCATCAGCCAAGTAAATGGCTGCTGCTGGATGGGGGACAGACTAGGGGATTGCAAGATTGGCTGGGAAACTGTCACAGAATATTAAAAGATGATCACAGCAGCAGCACAGTAGTACAACAGCAACCACAAATTCCCCAGATTTTGGACACATTCTGTAAATATGGTCATTTGACCCAAAGGTGTCTTTTTTTTCCAGGAGGCAACTGGACTTTCTTGTTTTCTTTTCTTTTGAAGACGTTTCACTTCTCATCCAAGAAGCTTTTTCAGCTGTGACAGGATAGTGGGGAATGGAAGGATTATCCTGTCAGAGCTGAAGAAGCTTCTTGGATGAGAAGCGAAACGTCTTCAAAATAAAAAAAAACAAGAAAGTCCAGTTGCTTCCTAAAAAAAGCACCTTTGGGACAACCATGACCTGGATGACCGAGAATCTCTACAGACTTTGGCCATTTGAGATACTTAGATTCCCAAAATTGTTGCCCTATGATGCCCCGTCAATGTCTAAAGTGTTTCCATGACTACTATCAACTTGAGAAGGGCGGAAAATGCCATGCATACTTTTCGCCAGAGTAAAAGTCTCATATTTCTGTAACTGGGATGTGAATGCGCATGTCCAGAACCCTGCCGTAACGTCCTGTCGGAGAATGTGATTGATGACTTCAGCCAGAGGGGAGGGGACACAGGGGTAAAGTTCACACACCATTAAGTGGGATTTAGTTTCAGCTCCACAGAAGTCCGTGCCAAGATGTTAGTCTTAATAAATGAATGGTTTTTTTTTAACTTTGTCTCGAGGCTTGTAAATTAATTAGGGCAGCTCTTGGAAACTCCATAGCCCCATTTTGTCCAGTTAAGGTCATGGCATCAAGAGTTTTAGTGGAATATAGATGACAAGAATTTTAAGAAGAAAAACCTAGGAAATCTGCAAGGATTACTAACCTTCGTATATATGCCAAGATGTAAAAAAGATGTGGAGACTCTATAAAGAGTGCAGAGAAGAGCAACAAAGATGATTAGGGAATGGAGGCTAAAACATACAAAGAACAGTTGCTGGAACTGGGTATATCTAGTTTAATGAAATGAAGGACTAGGGGAGACATGATAGCAGTCTTCCAATATCTCAGGGGTTGCCACAAAGAAGAGGGAGTCAAGCTATTCTCCAAAGCACCTGAGGGCAGAACAAGAAGCAATGGGTGGAAACTGATCAAGGAGAGAAGCAACTTAGAACTAAGGAGAAATATCCTGACAGTTAGAACAATTAATCAATGGAACAACTTGCCTCCAGAAGTTGTAAATGCTCCAACACCGGAGGTTTAGTGCTGCTTATCACGTAGTTTCTTAGATAAAGTTTTTCACCAAACAAACTGACTCTCTGTTTGTTTTCAATGTGAACGCCAGAACGTGACATTATTACTATGGTGTTAAAACTGGATCTTTCCTGGAAAGGCAGACTTACCAAGTAATACATTTCTTGTTTATAGAAGTTCTGTAGGACGCTGAGTTGATAAAAGTAGGTGGCTTGGGTAGAAAATTGTGTAAATGTGCTGCATCCCAGAGTGTGGAAACCCATTGATCAAATTCTTCAACATTATCCAGAAAGGATCCCAAGTGTCTAATGTTTTTAGACTGATCATCAAAACTACCCCCTCTATTTCCCCCCATACATTAGGCTTCTCTTTTCTTTTACAGGCAGCATTTGGCATTTATCTCAAATCTTTCAGCATATCTAAAGTACAAGTTATTTCCTGTTATCAAAGAGATAATGTAGACTCTGCACTCCACGTTACCATGTAATTACCATTGCTTGCTCTATGTTGCTATGTATTTTCCAGGGGAAATAATGTGTTATTTTCACAGGGACTACGCAATTAGGAATTTTCTCTCAGTATCTGCAGCGGGGACACAGCTTTGAGGTTTAACTATGATTGGTACTTAGAACAAGTCAATTTTGTATTGATAAAAATGCCAAACCAACACAACAAAGGGCAAGAAAGAAAGTTTTCACATTCTGCCATCCCCTTTAGAGAAGCGAAAGGAGTCCCTCAGAGGGGAAATTATTGTCTTGGGTCCAAATTGGATGTGTATGTAAATTTCTACCATTTTCAACAGAAAGGCATATTTGGGAATACATTTAAAGGAATTAGCTATATATTCATATCTCTCGGTACCTTCATTTATTGAATGAACTTCAATTGCCTGGATTTATACAGCGCACTAATCACAAAATTAGTAGGAAATATCAGAAGAACACAACTTCGCCTCCAGACTTTTCAAAGGGCCAGGGAGGACAGTTTGAAGACAATGGAAGAATTAGAATTGGAAACGTTACTCTATTTGTGAGGGGATAATGTTGGATGGGAGTAGGAAGTTTTTCAGAGACTGAAAACGCCATATTTAAACCCTACCCAAAGCTTCAAAACAGACCAAAATTATTTATTTATTATTTATTTATTTATTAATTCAATTTATAGGCCGCTCCCTCTCCACAAAGGGACTCAGGGCGGCGTACAATTCAATATACAAACAAATGACGAGGAGGAGGTATATACAAAAACATTATACAATACATAATAAATAATCATGAGTTAAAACTACACAGTAAGATTAAAACAATTAAAATACCCCAAAATTCAGAATTAATTTAAAGTTTAAAATTGCCCAGGGGGATTAGAGAATGTAGTTATAATTCAGGCCAGGCCGGCTAGTTGGAACAGGTGGGTCTTGAGTTTTGTGCGGAAGGAGCGGAGATCGGTAGTTATCCTAATGTCGGGGGGGAGGTCATTCCAGAAATTATAGTGTCCAAATGTTACTAGCAAAATCTAGGGTGCATGGATATCAAAAGTGGAGGGTCTGTATGCAGCCTCTCATCTTCCCCATCCCTGTCACAAACTCACTAGTGGGCTTTGCACGATATCCTAAATCACAAACAAGCATGTCACATTTTGCTGAATTTATTGCACAAACTCAGCCTGGTCAAATGGGAAGTATCGCCAACCAAATATTTGAAAACAAATTTTCTGCATTTCTCATTAGTTGCAGAGTTGGTCCCTACAGATATGCAAGCATAATTCAAGTGCAATTAGTGAGTTAGGCAGTCTAAATTAATTGAATTTCTTAAAAGTACATTCCTTATTCAACCTAGATAAGAAATTCCTAAAACTGAATGTATTCCAAGGGATAATCTCATTAGGATAATAAAAAGAGATGTGATTGGAATGCTATAAACTGAAGCCTCTTGTAGACAGACATAATTTCTATTTTGATCACATCACCTCTAGTTCAGGGGTGTCCAACTCAAGATCTGGGGGCTGGATCTGGCCCATAGGGCCACCCTGGAAACAGCAAGGGGCTGCCTGTGAAAACGGAACTCAGGAATAGCAATAGCACTTAGACTTATATACTACTTTGTAGTGCTCTACAGCCCTCTCTAAGCGGTTTACAGAGTCAGCATATTTCCCCCAACAATCTGGGTCCTCATTTTACCCACCTCAGAAGGATGGAAGGCTGAGTCAACCTTGAGCCAGTGAGATTTGAACTGCTGCAGCTAGCAGTCAGCTGAAGTAGCCTGCAGTACTGCACTCTAACCACTGCGCCACCTCAGCACTATTGCACCAATATTCTTCTTCTTACGGTACGGTAGTTCCTAATGCTTCATACCGAAAGACGGTGGAATTAAGGAGAAACTTCCTATCAGTGAGAACAATTAACTAGTGGAAAAGCTTGCCTTCCAAAGTTGTGGGTACTTCATCACTGGAATCTTTCAAGAAGGAACTGGACAGCTACTTGTCTGAAATGGTATATGGTCTCCTGCTTGAGCAGGAGGTTGGACTAGAAGACCTCCAGGGTCCCTTCCAGCTCTATTCCGATGGGGATTTTCACCATTCTGCCATCATGCCCTGTAATGGTTATCCTGGTGTCTCTACTCTGATATAGCTGACAGATGCAGGATTGTGCATTGCTTGCACATGTAAGTAGGCTTCAATCCGAGAGAGCTGTGGATGAGATCACCCTCAATGCACAAACCCATCCAGCACTGAGAAAGATTGATCTTCTGTGAAGCCTTTTATTGACCAAGCTTAATAGTTCCTACATATTCTATGAGATTAAAAGAAAACAGGATTTTTGAAGAATTGCTCATTAAAAACCTTGGCGTTTTATTTGATACCTTAACAGGTCTCTTGTATAATACATCTAGACAACTTAATAACTGGGATTTCAAAGAAAAAAGAAAAAAAACTCTTTCTAAAAGACATTTCACTTTTTAAAGGTATAACATCTGTACAGCCAGCATCGCCGTCATCATTATAACTGTTTTTTCCACCCACAACCAACGAAAATAATTCTTCAGTGAAAATGATTATATATAGCTTTGGAATAGAAATGAAGGCATTTTGGTTTAACAAAAGAGTTGCATTCGCTTGTCCCCTTGATATGAAAAGCCAAATCCATGCCAACAGTAATATCTGCCGGTGCATCTACTGTGGAAAATAACAACAAAACAACAACTTCATGCTAGAAATGGTAGGAACATTAAGAGGAATCTGGTTATATTAGGAGGACTCTAGGTATAGATTAATTCAAATAAACTAACTTCTCAAGCTATGCAGAAATTACGACTCTGTCCTTATTCAAGTCTTTTGTGATAAGATTGCAACCTGTTATTGTCTACTTTTTTTGGGGGGGTGCTATGAGGGTTTGGGGTGTTGTTGTTGTTGTTTTTTGCTGTATCTCACAGTCACTGATGTGTTTGAAAGGAAATTACATCTACAGATGCAAGCAAAGAGGTTGATTGCTAGTTTTTTTTTCCTGTTTTGCTTGACAAGAAGAAATGATGCAGAAAAGAAGCTTTGCTTCCTTTCTCAAGAGTCAATAAGGATATGCAGTGACTAACAAACAGAACGATTGAGCCAGAGTTTCTACAGTGTAGATGTTTATGATAGATATCTTTTTTAAGTAGTTGCCCCCCCCCCCAAATCTGGAGATATCTACGGGATATCTAATTTTTTTCCCCCTTCATTGTGAAATCAATTTGACAATATATCACATGCTCTGGACAAGTTATACTTAGTGGTTCATTATGTAGCCTGCACTTCACCCTAGAACAGGAATGGAGCGGTGGCCTAGAGGTGGAGCTCTCGCCTCCCAATCAGAAGGCTGTGAGTTCGGTCCTAGGTGGAGACAGATATTTCTCTCTCTCTGGGCACAATGAGAATATATCTGTTGAACAAAACTCCGCATTGGTGACAGGAAGGGCATCTGGCCATTAAACACTTAGCTCCATTCAGTTGCTCAGAGTCCAGCCTGCAAGGGATTCATTCACCATTGGCATCCTTCAGTCTCAAATGACGATGGCATCGTGATTCGAGAGTGGCAATCCCTTCCACACTGAGGACAGATACATTCTCTCCCCTGCCCAGCCCCCAGATTTCGCTGGTTCTGGGACTGCCTCTTTGCTTCAGCCTGCTGAGAGAGTGTCTTCCAGTGCTGTATGCAAAGCTGGAGTGCCCTCTCCAGAGCACGAAGCCTGGGTAGATTAATATAACTGTTACCCAAGCAGCAGATTCCCCCGTCTCCACGTTGCTGAAAAAGTCCAATGGAACGGCAGAGCCAATACGATTGGTTCCAGCTGAGTTGCAGGAGTTACCAGAACGTGGTTGTACAAAGCTATGAACTGCTTTCAGGACTCCGGCTCTGGATTTTGCCTCGAGGTTTTCCAGTAGTGGACAGAGCCACAATACAATACAATACAATACAATACAATACAATAGTAGAGTTGGAAGGGACCTTGGAGGTCTTCTAGTCCAACCCCCTGCCTAGGCAGGAGACCCTATACCGATTCAGACAAATGGCTATCCAATATCTTCTTAAAGACTTCCAGTGTTGGGGCATTCACAACTTCTGGAGGCAACTTCTGTTCCACTGAATAATTGTTCTCACTGTCAGGAAATTTCTCCTCAGTTCTAAGTTGCTTCTCTCCTTGATTAGTTTCCACCCATTGCTTCTTGTTCTACCCTCAGGTGCTTTGGAGAATAGTTTGACTCCCTCTTCTTTGTGGCAACCTCTGAGATATTGGAACAAGGCAGTGGAGGTTTGTAATCAGAGTTTCCTTCTCCTAGAAGATGGTTCTGCTGCTTGATCTGCTGTTGGGGCGTAGAGCCCTCTTCCGCCTTCAAAACCGTGGACCGTCTTCTCCTGTAACCCTGGAAAGGGACCTTTACGAGGTGCTCCCAGCCGGGCCAGCTGGACCAAGGTTTTTTTAAGGAGGTCTTACTTCTCCATCGCTCACCCTTTGTCCTGGCTTGTGACAGGCAGAGCCTGGCTTCCGAAACGTTGGGCCCAAGATGGCGGGTTTATACGTGATCCACAAGGGATTATGGGGCTGTTAAAAGAAGAGAATGTCTTCACCCTAGAACAGGAATAAATGCGAACCTTGAATACTTGCTCTAAGAGATGTTCAAAAGTTCTGTAATGTCACCAACTCATTGATAAGAGTTATCGAAAGAATTCAAAATACTCCACGTTTCATTAGGGCATCGTTAGGACTGTTTCTGTTAAAACTGATCCAAGTTCCTTTGAACTCCCAACTACCCGGAGCCTGGTAAAATAAATAAATAACTCTTTCTCTCTCGTTCTCGTTGGTATGTTGGAAAAACAAGACCATCCACAAGAGACCAAAGGGGGTTGGGGAAGGCATTTGTATTATTAACAGTTAAATGCATCATCGTCTCTGGTTAACTACAGTTTTGATGAATTGCTCCTAAAAATAGTATTGATTTAGGTAATCAATCTTACACCTTTTGTCAAAAGGGATTTTTCCTCCACTAAAACTACATTATTGATTTCTTGCACAAGTACTATATCCAAGGGGAAAAAATACGTCAACGCAGGCTTTTGTGCCACTGAAATCTAAGGTAATATATCTATACTAAGTAGAAAGGCCGGGTGGGGGCTCTTTATTTTACAAGTGTGTCCCCAGTTCTTCAGTTCCACAGCACAGTTCTGCTTCTGAAAGAATTTCCCCAAAATACCTATTTTAATGGAGCGTAAAACTGAAGACTTAGATTATCTATTAGACTATAAAATTTACCAACGGCATATGGATTAAGGGCACAATAGTATCTGCAATAGAAAGGATAAAATAAAATCGTTTCACAAATTTTCTCTTTGCCCCTGGTTGCTAAGGGTGGAGAAACACGAAACAAGTCATCATCTTCTTTTAACTACCCCATAATCCATTGCGGGGTAGAGTCTGGGAGCTGATTGCTTACTGGCCAGATGCCCTTCCTGTCGCCAATGCGGAGTTATATTCAGCAGATGTATTCTCATCATGCACAGAGAGAGAAATATCTGCCTCTACCTAGGATCGAACTCATTGCCTCCTGACTGTGAACTGAGAGCTCCATCTCTAGGCCACCACACCACACCACACCACACCACACCACTAGATAGATAGATAGATAGATAGATAGATAGATAGATAGATAGATAGATAGATAGATAGAGTACATAGACAGACAGACAGACAGACAGATATATAATAGCAGCCCAAAGGCATTCATGTTTGCAGAATTTTGTATTTTTGATTGTAAATGCAAAGTAATCTAGCTCTCTTCCCTCCCTCAACGTCTAAAAAAGTGGAGCAGTTGCAGAATGAGTAGAATAGAATAGAATAACAGAATTGGAAAGGACCTTGGAGGTCTTCTAGTCTACCCTCTGCTTAGGCAGGAAACCTTACACCACTTCAGACAAATGGTTGTCCAACATCTTCTTGAAAACTTCCAGTGTTGGAGCATTCATAACTTCTGGAGGGAAGTTGGTCCACTGATTAATTATTCTGTCAGGGAATTTCTCCTTAGTTCTAGATTGCTTCTCTCCTTGGTTAGTTTCTACCCATTGCTTCTTATTTTACCCTCAGGTGCCTTGGAGAATAGCTTGACTCCCTCTTCTTTGTTGCAGCCCCTGAGATATTGGAACACAGCTATCATGTCTCTCCTAGTCCTTCTTTTCATTAAACTAGACATACCCAGACATAGCTAGTTCCTTTTGTTTTTTATAATAAATTCATTAAACATTACAATTAAAAAGATATAAACTAAAGAAAAGAAAAAAGTGCAGAAAAAAAGAAAGAGGATAGAAAGAAAATAGAAAATATATATAGTAAGGGAAAAAAAGACCCATATAAAGAAATTACTTTCCCCCTCCTTCACAATAAGTATAACCAATTTTAGTAACTTATTACCTTCTCTAAAAATGCAACAAATGATCTCTTCTTCCCAACTCAATCCCATCCTTGAGTTCCTCTCCTTCCTGTCGCCAATGCAGAGGCTTTTTTTCCCCAGCAGATATATTCTCATTGTGCCCAGAGAAAGAAATATCTGCCTCTCCTGACTGTGAGGCAAGAGCTCTACCACCATTCAAGAAACAGGAAACAAGTAACTGATACTATATAACAAGAAATACATAATTTATTTTAATAGAATTAAATGGCTCAATGTAGGAAAAGATCAAGCAGAGTTGGCGGTGGGAGTTAAACAAGTCATTAGCTTAGAGTCTGTAACATTCCCACAAATGGTTTAAGTTTCAATCCTTCCTGAATTCTGTTGACCCTTATCTGGTGTCAATTTAGACAAGTATCTAACTCAACTAACATTCAGCTTCGTTGAATGACTAGATTATTGTCTATAAACTTGAGCAATAAATATTCTGAACTGCAATTTAATATATAGTCCTGATTCTTTGGGATTCACACTCCAAGATCTAATATTAAGATGAACACGAGAAAAAAAAATCATTGTATCCACATTTTACATAGGTTTTCTTATTTTATATCATGTTTCCCTTACCCACCTTTCTATACTAAAAACTTAGCATGTTGCCATTTTTCCAACGTTGGGGGACTCTCCTAGCCCTTAAATGTTTTAAACTTTCCTATTAATCTCCACGTATAAATCCGGTCTACAGAATCTAAAGGATGCAAAAAGAGTTTTAGAAATTAAATATCATTGGTGGAATCTTTTTGAAAACATGTGTTTCGTATGAGAATTAACAAGGTCTACGTTACAATCGGTTTCCAGTGCCAGTTCTCTATTATTTTACCTCTTTTAGAGATCTGATGAGTACCAGGTGGTTTCAGAATGTTGTTAATTATTGTTACTTATTTCCATATCAAAGTGGTTATAAAAAGTAGAGCCTGCCAAATGTATTCAAGGAAATTACGCTCTTTGCTCAGTGCACCCAATTGTTTTCCTATTAGTTTTAATGAGTCGGTGTTCAAGATGCTCATAAGACAAAAATCACTTAGTTCGCAAACTATTCTTCAAGTCACAGTTGTTGGGTTTCGGGGAAGTCACATCTTAGCTTGTCCCGCAATCAAGTTTCGGCTACCTACAAACTTGAAATTTGGCACGTATGTTCCTCTTGGCTTCTAGATGCTCGTTAAGAAAGGATTTTTTGAAATGACCATCCGATCATTAGTATTTCTTATCCAGTAATTAACACGCTCTGATGCTAAGGAGTTCTACTCCTCCTCCCCACCTGAAAAGAGCTCTGTTCCAACTGCCAGTTGCCTCATATTCCATTACCTCTTGGCTTCTAGGTGCTCGTTAAGAAAGGATTTTTTGAAATGACCATCTTATCATTAGTATTTCTTATATTATTATTAACACGCTCTGATCCTAAGGAGTTAGACTGAGGGAGAGAAGGGGATAAGATAGGAGAGGCCTCTGTGAGGCAAGCCTGAGGGAGAGAAGGGGATAGGAGAGGATCAATGGGGCCAGCTCAAGGCAGAGAAGGGGGAGAGGAGAGGAGAAGCTTCTCTGGGGCACGCCTGAGGGAGAGAAGGGGAGAGGAGAGGATCAATGGGGCCAGCCCAAGGCAGAGAAGGGGGAGAGGAGAGGAGAAGCTTCTCTGGGGCACGCCTGAGGGAGAGAAGGGGAGAGGAGAGGATCAATGGGGCCAGCCCAAGGCAGAGAAGGGGGAGAGGAGAGGAGAATCTTCTCTGGGGCACGCCTGAGGGAGAGAAGGGGAGAGGAGAGGATCAATGGGGCCAGCGTGAGGGAGAGAAGCGGGATAGGATAGGAGAGACCTATATCCAAATATAAATATAACTTAGATTTAATTTATAACTAAGTATAAAGTTAAAACGTTCCTTAAGATGATTAGGGAACTGGAGGCTAAAACATATGAAGAACGGTTGCAGGAACTGGGTATGTCTAGTTTAATGAAAAGAACTCTGTCTCGTGCTTTCTGGGGAAGCCTTGGTCAGAACAGGGAACTTTTGTTCTAAATCAGATAGATGAGCCATCTTTCCATCTTTGGAAAGATGGTTGGTAAGGGAAGGAAAATGGCTTGTCGAGAAAAAAAAGGATCCACTGTGCTTTAAAAGCAACCAAGTTGGTTGTCATTTTTCACTTCCCTTTTAAAAAAGAGAGAGAGGGGAAGAGGAAAAGATGGACTCACCGAAGTGTGAAAGTCCAGATTACTGCAGAGGCATCTTCTTCTACATGCCATGTCAGGCACCATCCAGGTCACCTCTTCTAATTTATGTGTCCTATCATATCTTCCTGCCAAGGCTGAGTCCCTTGACAGACAGAGAAGGGTAATTCTGAAAAGCAGATGCTACACTTCATCTTCCTTCAACTGCTGAGGTAGTAGCATGAGCTGACAGTGAAGCTAAAAGATTTATGGCAATAAGCAATGGGCGTCCTGCCAACTCTTGCATTAAACAATGTCCAGATTCCACCTACTATATATACCCTACTTAGACCAGTAGCACCAAAATCAACTCGAGAGGTGCTCATATATCAAAGGGGGCTTCTTAAGTCAAGAGGGCTTTTTCTGAGAAAGCTTTTCAGTGGGACCTGCAGGTTGGTGTTTTCCTTCTTTGGGTGACTATGGAGTCCTGTCATACATCAGAGCACCCGAGGGCAGGACGAGAAGCAATGGGTGGAAACTAATGAAGAAGAGAAGCAACTTAGAGCCAAGGAGAAATTTCCTGACAGTTAGAACAATTGATCAGTGGAACAACTTGTCTCCAGAAGTTATGAATGCTCCAACACTGGATGTTTTAAAGAAGAGACTGGACAGCCATTTGCCAGAAATTATATACTCTCCTGCCTGAGCAGGGGGTTGAACTAGAAGACCTCCAAGGTGTTGTGGCCTCCCAGTGGCCAGTGGAGCTGGCAGCAGATTCGGACAGTGAGGCGGTTGGGGAGGAACATGGGCCAGTCTTGTAGTTTGCGGAAGGCTCTGATGAGGGTTCTGTGTTGGAGGCAGAGATGGTGCCAGAGCCGTATGCCAGTTATCAGCTGCCTTCAGAGTCAGACATTGGATAGGCAGACGAACAACTGGAATCTGTTCCCAGTGTTTGCATGCACAGAGCTGCAGGGAGAAGGGAACAGCTAAAGAACAGAGGTCGACTTGGGAGTAAGGTCACAGGTGGACAGTGAATGGCCTCTCCCATAGGGAATAAAAGAGGAGCAAAAGGGGAGTGGAGTTTGCAGGAGACAATTAGTTCGCTTAATTGGTTGGGACTCCCCGAGACTGCTTGTCAAGTTTTGCAGATATCGGCTTGGCAGCTCTCCAAGCCAGATAAGGTCTGTGACTATAGATCCTCCCTTGAAAGACTTTAAGCAGAATTCACACTAAATTAATAAAAGGTTTTTTTGTCAGCACCAGGAGTTTGCTTCATGCTCTTGGGAAGCCTCAGTCAGAACACAAGGTTCCTTCCAACTGTTTCTGTATTCTGTAAATGATCTCTCATGATTAGATGGTTGACTACCAGGGCCTAATATTCACCTCCATCTTTGGAATGTCTTCTCCAGTAAACTAAGACCCAGCACCATCTTTATTGTCTTTTCAATGCTAGGCACAGACAACTTTATGTTCCCTCCCAAGCATTTTAACCGATTCTTTCATTGATCAATAAACATATTTTACTTTATATTTACTTTCCTGAGGCAGAAGCTTTTTATGACTGTTTTCATCTTACGTACCTTTGTTATTGTGTCTCATTGCATGTTCTAATTGTTCTAATTAGATGTTCCTAATCTGGTGTTCATTTGTCCTTGGGAAATGTTTTTTTGTTTTTCCATTTTAATTCCTTGTACCCTTGCCCTGCATATCGTACATATTTGTGGGTTTGTTTTGGTTTTTTTAAAAAACAACAACAACAATAACAACAACATTTCTCCATCTCAAAATCAGAGAAAGCTAGACTACTCGAGAGTGTTCAAATTATACGGGGCCAGAGGTGAATGATCTTATTACCTTTTGTGTTGTGCTTCTTTGTTCTTAGAAGACAATGGAGAGTTTGATTTAGGGGCTTGGTGAAGATGGATTTCATTAAATTACTTTTTCCTCCATAATCTGAGCCGACAAGCAGCGGGAAAAGGACAGACCCAAGGGCAAGCTATATCCTGGTTTTTGAGCATTTCACATTTTTTATTATGAAAAGCAGACACACGTTGGGAGGGACACGAATTGGTTTGGAGACCGGAGCGTACTGGTGAGACATAACCTTGCACCGTGTATTGCTGTTCTAAGTGATGTCTCATCTTTTTAATTCCAGTCTTGGAGGGGGAGGGGGGAGTCTGTATATTAGATATTAGTGACATACTACCTGCTCTAAAGGCAGACTGCATTTTTGACCGTTCCTTGCTGGGCTTGGGGAAGTAAAGGGGTCAGGGGAGGCTTGCATGTGTTGTAAAAAAACCCATATATCTAGAAAAAATGTGCTTCTTTTTTTAAAAAAATCCGATTTTCTATTGTTACAGACTGAATTTGAACATCACGGTAAGACATAATGTAGTTCAGCTTTGGCTGAATGCATTGCGTGAACTTATTTATTTTAGTTTGCAAATCAGGGTTTATGCCTTACTGAACCATGGAATTAATGAGGTGGCCTTTTCTCTCTCTCTGCTTAAGCTATCTAACAGTGGCCACCAGTATCTCTCCTGCATTCCTTCTGGGATATAAGCAATAGATGCATTTATCTAAATTGTTTGAGAATAGTAAAAAAAAGCTAGCGAGGAGGGGAGGAAGCGAGTACTTTGAAGGCTGATGGACTTGTAATAGGAAAACAAACAGAGCACTGGCTCAGACTCCATCGGGGATTTATAAATTCCCCAGAAACAGTCTTGAGCAGAGCTGTTATGAGTTGGCTTGGAATAATTAGATTAAACCCTCTGCTGTGCTAAGCTATAGCACAGATAACCCATTGGGGATACCTTTCAGCCCAACTAATATGAAGAATTTGAGAGATTTCTTGGTATTCCCACTTGTTAAGAAGGTTTCGCTGAAGAATCTGCCTACTGTGAATATCCCTTAAACTTCCTTGTTTTGAAGACTATGAATATTCAGAATATTCAACTGAGAAAATGTCCAAGAAAAGACTGTGAAAGCTGGGGATTTTTATCCATGGGGAAAGATGGTATTCTATGTAAGTGAAAGGGTTTTGCATTAAGAAGTCAAGTTCTATGTTATTTCCGAGAGAAAAAAAAAACATGGATTGTGTGGTAGGAAAACTTGATCTCACTCGGTGTTGAAGAAACGTCCCAACAGTATGAGCAGGTTGATATTGGAACCTCTTTTCCAGAGATATAGTAAATACACCTCCTTGTGAGAATCAAGAAATATAGCCTATCGATCTATTAGATTCAATAAGTCTTATGGATGATGGCAGGCCCCAGAAGAAAGAGATCTAAACCAATGTTTTCAGATAGGATGATTTCAAAATGTACCAGAACTGTTTGTAATCCTGCTGAGCCATTGCTCACTGTGAAATGGGTTTTTCCCCCCCAAAGTATTCACTTGTATGGATTCATTTAAACAAGAAGAATGAAATTGTTGGAAATGAGGAATTGAAAGTAATGTACACAAGTGTTTACAGAAAGTGACGGTTAGTGAGGTAGTGAAGCATATATGTGATTTAAAAAAAGGATAGGGTTCGAACTTTGATTTCTAGCAGTCCTTGTAGGACTTGCTATATGTCATTGGACACCATTGCAATGGCTTGTTAATACACGCGTATTGCTGCTATTATGTCTTTTATAACTATTCATTTCTTATGTTCCAAATTGTTAGAAACAGTAAACCTCTGATCTTAAAGTAAGAATTATTGCTTGTGTTATTGTCTTTGTTTCCTATTGGAATTTTCCTATCACATCCTTTATTGGATGTCTTCAAACAAATGTTAAACAGCCATATGATCTGACTTATATTTCTGTAAGGACTCTTTGTACCTCAACTTGTCCCTTCCATCTCTATGATTTTATGGAACTGTGAACAGCAAACTCACTACTTTTGAGCTTCCTTAGAATGACCGAAATGCCATCTTCAGACCCACCTGTTCCAATTAGCTGGCTTGACTGAGGTATAGTCCCATCTTTAACCTCCTGGCAAACATCTTACTGTGTAATTTTTAAGGGAAATTTTAATTATATTTGTATTTTAAGTTAAATTTGGTACAGCACATTCTACCTCCTCCGTTTATATGTTTATATGTTTATATGTTTATGCACATTTATATTTTGTATCTATATGGTTTTTAATATGTCTGTACACCGCCCCGAGTCCTGTTTAGGAAAGGGCGCGGTTTAGAAATAAAAGTTGACTTACTTACTTACTTACTTCTCCCCTGAATAACAGGCTGAGAACATGGTGTCACATTTTCGCAGACCTACAGTGTGGCTCTCTTCTGCACTCAGGGAATTTATTAAGATGCTCTTCAGAAATGTGACTATTCAACTGTCTCACTTACATGCCCAATGTGACATCTCTAAAATGATATGCTTGATTGCTTTCACCTACATTATCTTTACATAAAAAGGGAAGCCAGTTGGGATTTGAAAAGGTCTACGGGGGCTTCGAGGAACACATGGTCCCAGTCAGAGATGATAAAGTCTTCAAACATCCTGTTTTGATGGGTTTTTTTTTCCATCTCTAAGAATTCTTCCAGCCTTTTTAATTTGACAAAACATGTTGGGGCACTGAATAATTCACATTTGACTTCTTTTGGGATAGATAGAGAAACTGCACGATTAATGAAGCAATAATATTTTAAGTCCATTTGACAAGTCATGGACAAAATTATTTTTTTGCTGTATCAGTCACTAAGGCAACTTTGAGTAAAAGGAAGCTATCCAGTCCCATCATCCACAACAACTGGGCCATATTATTTAGGGTTGAAGATAATCAAATCTAGCTACCACTGCATACCAAGTTCCCCCACCACCAATTTTCTCTGTTGTCTTCTGAATGAGGAGGAGGGAGAATCCAAAAGAGAGCAGAGATGATAAACTCAATAGTCTGTGAAAGAAAAAATTATGTATTTTCATAACAGAAAGTACAATAGGTATAGAAAATAGGAAAGCCGTCATAACCTGATCAGATTAAATTCATTGTAAAGGAAAAGCCTTTTATGATTTTATAATTGCACGTTTGTAAGAATGTGCACAATTCAGCTCAGAGACTTGATTTGAATCAACGGAATCCCCCAATTGGAACAATCATTCGGATCAAATCGGTGAGGTAAATAATTTGATCAGTTTAATAATTTGGAAGGCCTTTTTTAATTCTTTCATCAGTTCAGAAAATCAGGCTGAATTGGCATGGTGAATATGGCACATATCTCCCGATTTCAGCTTCTAAACTATCGGATGTTGAGTGAGAAATAGAAGATCAAATGGTAACAGTCAACTTGCAGAGAAGAAACCTGCTGAGTGAATCCACAGTCTTCCTTTTAATTAGTTTACCACCATGCTTTATTTCTGAATCTGACAAATTAGGCTATGAGACACTAGCAGGAAACAAAATTAACAAATTAAGAATTGCCACCTCGATAAACAGACCAACTCTTGTGGTAGAACATCGCTTTTAAAGCCGGGTGAGATGAGTGGGAAGTGAGAAGAAAACCATACATTTCATCTTAGCACACATTGGAAGACCTATTTAAAAACAAACATTGCCCAAAATATAACTTTGGGTTTTTTTTATGGATTTTCGTTCCCTGAAAGACTTCAGTATAATTAAAAACTCACCCAAAATACCAGACATGTTTGATAATTGCTACAAATAATACCCTAGAGGGAAAAGGTGTGATATTGTTGAATATCTAGATAGTTATTTATTTACTGTCTTCTGAGATTTTTTGAGGCTCTTTGAAGGTTCTGCGGAAGGGACTGCAGTGCATCGAAGAAATTGGTTTGTCTTCAGAAAGCCAAGAACAAAACAGAATCTGAACGCAGAGTGTATCGAAGCCCGAGAGATAAGTAAGTGGGAGTGCTAAATTTGAAATTGCTATTGTGCTTTTACTTAGGACCACAGGGAGAAATCTTCATGCAGATATCTGTGCAAAGAGACATAAATCTATTTTGTCTGCATGTCTGGGGATGTGTTTTTGCATGATATTTGTGAATATGGGTGGGTGGGTGGGTAGACACATACATAACCAAATAAACATACAGACCTATGCAAACACAAAGAGAGTGTTGTTTCATTTATTCAGCAGCCAAACATAAGGAGTGAACCCCCCCCCCTTTTATGCTTTTGGTACTTAAGCTCTATTCCTGATCAATCCAGTATGAAGCTCACAGGTTTTAATTTATGCAATGGTGAGTCTACTGTCTCAGCAAGGCTTTGCTAGGGTTAGAGCTATAGGTAGCATTCAGCTGGTCCAGGCCAGTTCACCCTTGCCCACTTGCGCCGGCTCTATGCCATCCTATTTAGGCATGTTTTTGAGGCCGGGCACATGCACGGAAGGCACACACGCGGGCAGGGCGAACTGGTGGTGACAAAATGTGAAACCCACTGTTGGGTTAGAGCAGTGGTTCTCAACCTTCCCAATGCCGCAACTCTTTAATCCAGTTCCTCGTGTTGTGGTGACCCCCAACCATAAAATTGGGAATGATGGGTTGTGGAATGATTACCCTTCTCCAAGCTCTTTGGAGAAGGCTAACGGTTGTGGCAACCGTGGTAGAAAGCATGTTTGCTGCTCTTGAATAAATGAAACCTGTGGCAACAGGAAACACCGACATTTTTTTTTTGAATATTCATTGGAGGTTAATTTCATGTCCCTTCAAAGATACTTTACTACTTCAAAGAGCAGTAAAATATTGCATGGCATCCAGGAATATTTATTCTGCGAGCTTATTAAATGCATAGCCCCTGTTTTCCCAGATCATTCATGGTGCCCTGGCCATCCTGCTCCCAATATTTTTCTGGGTCTAAAATGGATGCTCACATCATACCATCTCCACTGACTCTCTTTTCATTGATGAAACACAAAACAGAAAGGGACATCCTATATCCTACGACTCCCATGATCCCTCCATTTTTGTCTACCCAACATCATAGGCTCACGATTCCTTGCCCCTACAGTAGAGTTGTTGCAGCAGACAATATTTGGAGATATTGGTGGAGCCTGGGATATTTAAATTCAAAGTAAGTGGATGTTGTTGTTGAACAAATATGTAACGTAGTAGCAAAGATATGCTTTGCTTACAAGGTCCTAGTCTCCATCCAACTTCTTTCAATGTTTTGTTTTTAAAGTGACAACTCTTAAGGGGCTGGAATACATTGAAAAGTAAAATGGAGAAGATGTGTTCTAATCTACAACTTTCCCATCTCCGTGTAGAATTTAAAGTTTTCCCCAGCAATAGATTATACACTTTTACACAACGAAACACACATACCCAAATGCATACTGTGTTCTAACCATGTTGCTAGTTATAATGAACTAAGAGCAGACAAAGCCATATAAATTCAAACCCACTGCAGGGATTCTGTGCTATTTTATTAGAAGATGGAAGCTAAAGGAAACAATTGGGTGATTCATATTTTTCTTAATTTGTAGGTCCTTTCCTTGAAGCAGGAAAGTTTTGCTCTTTCCTAATGGCCTCAGGCCAGCAAGACATAGAAGATGAGAATTTAATTTAGGATGTACAAGTAAAAACCAATACGGTAGAGACAAAAATGCATTATGATTTACTAGAGTGAATTGCGTATAGAGGAAAACACACACAGAGAATGAATAAATAGCTCTCGAGGTAACCCACTAGATCCATTAGCTGTACCTGATATAGGAATTGTCTCTTTCCCACCACAACCCACCACACTCAGCTCTAGGACACTGGTGAAACTATATCACACACACACAAAAAAAGCAATGTATTGATTCTCCGAACAATTTTTCTTTAGCTTCTATTACCTTTGAGCACTTCTAACAAAAGTGGACAGATGGTTGTGTGTCTCCAATTTATATGGGAACTCTCTAAGCAGTAGGATAAATGAGTCGGAGGGAAGAACTGAATTGGCCAGAGGTAGCGGCAGATCTAAGATTTCATCCTTCTACGGCTAAGAGCCCAGAAGAGATGAAATATCAGTTGCAAAAACAAACACAAAGATACAGCGCCATGCTTCATTTAGAGATAAGGTGGACCACTAAAAAAGACTGAGAAAGTGTACACGCACATCTGACCAATTAAATTTTCAAAAGCCCTGGTTGATCTTGGCAGGAGTTGAAACTTAATTGAAAGGAACTATCGGGCATCTGACAATCTTTTTAGGCTACGGTAATATTTCAACTTTTAAATCTTAATCTCACAGACATGATAGCCCAGCTGAATGATGAGTTTGAATTTGTGAAAGTGCCTAGGTTTTGATGGAGAGGAATCAAAATCAAACTCACATCCTTATTTTAATTCCAAGTGGAGCATTATTGGGGTTTTATTCTAAGTTGAGTGGACAATAGCCAAAGCAATAGCACTTAGACTTATATACCGCTTTACAGTGCTTTGCAGCCCTCTCTAAACAGTTTACAGAGTCAGCCTATTGCCCCCAACAATCTGGGTCCTCATTTTACCAACCTCGGAAGGATGGAAGGCTGTGTCAATCTTGAGCTGGTCAGAATTGAACTCTTAACAGTGAACAGAGTTAGCAATAGTACTTAGATTTATATACTGCTTCATAGTCTCTTCACAGCCCTCCCTAAGCGGTTTACAAAGTCATCATTTCAAGGTGGGCAAAATGAGGACCCAGATTGTTAGGGGGGCAAGATGCTGACTTTGTAAACCGCTTAGAGAGGGCTGTAAAAGCACCACAAATAAGCCTAAATGCTATTGCTATGCTACTGCTATTATGGGCACCCAGGTATCTTCAGGATTCTTCTGGCGATGGTCACATCCAAGGGACGGGGGAGGGGGAGAAGACAATGGAAAGGTCAAATACAAAGAAGGCAGCTGCAAGCAGACTGGGCATGAGCAGTGAGTTTTTGGTTGCATCTGACAGGTTCAATGTTATCTGTCATTTCTGCTTGATTGAGCAGCCAGGTCAGTATTGTACCTGCTTACTCATTCTCAGCCACTCACTGCAGCGCCTGAAGTTTTAATAGCTTTCTTTCTCTAAGATCAGAAGGCGGCTTGGATTTAAACATTTCTCCTCTTGCTCTCTCCCTGAACAGGAGCAACATGGTCATTTCCCCTTGGTTTCCATCTAGTGGTCATCAAGATTTTAGCGTATTACAGCCACAACTATAAAAACTGGGTTTTTATTATTTTATTATCATTATTCTGAGATGGAAAGATAAAAGAAACAAATAGTATAGTGATGGCGAGCCTCTAGTTCCTGGAGTTCAGAAATAGAGATTCAGGGAAAGGTTCCAGGAACTGAATGAACTTGAATGGGAATAGATAGATGATAGATAGATAGATAGATAGATAGATAGATAGATAGATAGATAGATAGATAGATAGATGATAGATAGATATAGATATAGATATAGATATAGATATAGATATAGATATAGATATAGATATAGATATAGATATAGATATAGATATAGATATAGATATAGATATAGATATAGATAGATATAGATATAGATATAGATATAGATATAGATATAGATATAGATATAGATATAGATATAGATATAGATATAGATATAGATATAGATATAGATATAGATAGATATAGATATAGATATATAGATATATATTTGTGTTGTATTTGTGCTGATAAATAAATAAAGGGAGACTAGTATAGATCTATTTCAAGCTATTTGGCTCTCATCAGCTAGCCATACCCTTACTGGGATTTGAACTGTCTCCCATATTTGGGCATACCAGGGGTTGTAACACAAACACACACACACACACACACTGTTATTGAAAGATATCATAGGTACTCCAGGTATCTTTAGAATTCTTCTCATAATGGTCATCAAAGGCTCGCTCCCACTGTACTATTGGTTTATTTTCTGTGGTGGCTCAGTGGTCAAAATGGAGTACTGCATGCTAGCTCACTGCCAGCAGTTCGATCCTGACCGCCTCAGGATTGATTCAGCCTTCCATTCTTCTGAGGTCGATAAAATGAGAATCCAGATTGTTGGGGGCAATAGGCTGAATCTATAAACCGCTTAGAAAAGGCCATGAAGCACTGTGAAGTGGTATATAAGTCTAACTGCCATTGCTATCTAAGTCATGGTGGCGCAGTGGTTAGAATGCAGTATTGCATGTTAACTCACTGCCAGCAGTTCGATCCTGACTGGCTCAAGGTTGACTCAGCCTTCTATTCTTCTGATGTCAATAAAAAGAAGACCCAGATTGTTGGGGGCAATATGCTGACTCTGTAAACCACTTAGAGAGGACCATGAAGCACTGTGAAGTGGTATATAAGTCTAAGTGCTATTACTCTTCCTCCCCCCCTTCCTCTTATTCCTTTTCTCATTCTCCTTCCTGGTGCTGCAGTGGTTAGAAGGCAGTATTGTGGGCTGACTCTGCCTGCAGTCAGGAGTTCAATCCTGACCAGCTCAAGGTTGACTCAGCCTTCCATCCTTGTGAGGTGGGTAAAATGAGAACCCAGATTGTTGGGGACAATATGCTGACTCTGTAAACCGCTTAGAGAGGACTCTGAAGCACTGTAAAGCGGTATATAAGTCTAAGTGCTATTGCTATTTCTCTCCTACATATTTGTTATTGTTTATATTTTGATAACTGCATTTAAGCATAACGGTGGTCACTAACGATCACCAGATTCTCAAAGGGATGCACAGCACACTCAGTCACACACACACATACACACACACACACACACACAAATTTAGGAACCTGTTCTGGATGTTTCTGACCTCCAACTCTCAGCATCTCTTCTGGTTTACAAGGCATGGGAGTTCCTTGTATGGAAGTCATGGAGTGACATCAATCTTGGTGTATTGTTTTGTTACAATATATATATATATATATATATATATATATATATATATATATATATATATATATATATATATATATATATATATATATATATATATATATATATATATATATATATATATATATATATATATATATATATATATATATATATATATATATATATATATATATATATATATATATATATATATATATATATATATATATATATATATTTTCCCCATTCAAATTCTTTTTAGAACATCAAGCAATCCAAATCTCGACAGGCTACGAAGCCACCTTCACTCTTTCCATCCCATTTCCATAGCCCCAGAATAAACGGTATAAGGTTTCCTGCCTAGGCAGGGGGTTGGACTAGAAGACCTCCAAGGTCCCTTCCAACTCTACTATTGTATTGTACTGTATTGTATTAATTCCCCCTGCTTTGGGGGTTTGTTTGTTTTTTGCTTTTTCTTCCAAACCAGCAGCAATTTGGAATGTTCTCCTTGCTTCCTGTTTTCTGAACGGGTTTTCAAGCAAGCGTTCGCTCCAGCTCATGCATAAACATGCTGCTGCTTTTTCATCAGGTTTAATTTGTAGCCTGCGTTTGTCTCCGCGATGCTTTGGTGCCCTTTATTTCCAAGCCTAAAAAACCTGTGTGCCGTTTCCATGGTGTGACTTTTCTGCCGTGACTCCTTGAAAGCTTTTGATGATGGCAGAATAACAAGAACGATAAACTCTGCTTTAGATATATTTCTTCCACAATTTAACTCACTTTTCACTGTTCCAACCGATGCCAACAACGGTGCGTTTCTGCCCTCTGCCTTCTTTGAGTTTACTTGTTTGTTTTAAATAAAGGGCTCTAACAAAACATCCATGATTATTTTAGATATTTTTTTAAAAAATCAAAATGCGGGAGTAGAAATACACATTTGCCATTACTTCATTGGCAGAGATTACAAGTGCTCTCCATCTTTGTTTTGGGAGGTATCGTTATGTCCTTTACTTGCCTATAAATGCTCTAGGTCAGAGGTGTCAAACTCAAGGCCCACGGGCTGGATTCGGCCCATGGGGTGCTTAAATCTGGCCCACAGAGTCGGTGTGGAAATAGCAAAGGACTGGACCATGGTGCCTCCTTCAGCCAAAATGGGGCACCCCATTTTTGGCCTGCATGGCCTCCTGCAGCACCCTGCTGGCCAAAACAGGGCACATGGGGGGCACACAACCCCCTGTGCCCCGTTTTAGCTGGCAGGGTGATGTAGGATGAGTCTGTCCCATCTCCCCCTTGCCCTCCCCCAAGCTGGTCCATGTAGGAGAAATACAATGCCATCACTCTGCTTAGCAACTAATCCCCACAACACTGTCAAATGATTTACTAAGACTGTATTACTACTATTCTTCTCTTCCTTCCTAGTACTTATCTTTTCCCACTTATGACTATAACCATGTTACTTGTATCTTTGAATTTATATTGTTTTATTTGTTTACTAGTATGATTTGATAGCTTATTAGTAACCTATTACTATCACTAAGTGTTGTATCTTTTTATTCTTGATGGATGTATTTTATACTCCATATGTACACTGAGAGCATACACACCAGTGGTTCTCAACCTGTGGGTCGGGACCCCTTTGGGGGTCGAATGACCCTTTCACAGGGATCACATAAGACCATCGGAAAACACATATTTTCGATGGTCTTAGGAACCCAGACACCAATTGTATGGTTGGGGGGTCACCACAACATGTGAAACTGTATTAAAGGGTTGCGGCATTGGGAAGGTTGAGAACCACTGATATACACCAAAGACAAACTCCTTGTGTGTCCAATCACACTTGGCCAATAAAGAATTCTATTCTATTCTATTCTGCCCCTTGAAGAAATCCAGTTTGCTCTCGGTCTTTATCTTGGCTTCACACATCTAAATGCTATTAGTGTCAAGGAGAAAAATTATCTTGCATTGCTTTTACTAGTGCTCATACGAAGAATATGCTTTCAGAATTTTTTTATGGAGGAAAGAAGTTAGGGTAAAGGTATTATCTTTTCATAATTTTCTTGCCCCGAAGGATTTAAGATAGATGCACCTAAAACTAGCATCATGTGAAAATAAGACCCATAAATTAAGTATGGTTCACCATAGGCAGTTGTCTGAACACAGATAGTATGTAGTAAATAAGCAGAGACAGGAAACACTTCCTAAGTGATTATGTGCTTTGATTTTTATTTTTTAAAAAAGTAAATCCATAAAATATTAAGCAATTGGCTTTAACTGATGAAATAGAATGCAAATGAGGAAGCATTTGCTATGTATAATTTAGTAATGGGTGAATATTTTTTTTAAATTGTTTTGCTGTTAAGGGTTGTCCCAAATATTGAGGGAATGAAAGCTAAACTGATATCAAGCTATCGTTATCATCACATTGGAGAAAATGTCGATTGGGAAATCATATAAATTGGCAACCATCTGTAGAGAACATATTGGCAAACCATTGTTTGTGCTGGAATTATTTTATCCATCTGAAAGGAGATGAACCTGTAGTCCCTTGCCTGCAACACAACAGAAATCTGCGGTAATACTCAATTTCCCTGCTAGAATTTGAATGATAACAGATAAAGTGAATTATTCATTCATCATTCATTCATTCAATCAATCAATTATCAACTCTATTTTTAAGTCACACTACTTCAGAAAGGCTCCATAGAGAGGTCAGCTTGCATACTAAAAGGTCATCTTTAAGGTCTGGTATATATATATATATAATTTACTTTTCTGCATATTTGGAGATGATACCCCCCCCCCCCCCCAATCTCTATCTATCTGATTCTTCTTGGGAATTGAGTTTATCTTCTGCGAACAGAAGGCAGGGCTCCAGAAATACTAATAGAATTTCGTTTCTAATGGTTGATGTCCACAGCTGCTCCCATCTGCCAAATTCTCTGGCAAGGATAGAAAAGGGGGAACAAGTGAGTCAAAGACAGAAGGCAACACAGATTCCCAGCTTGGATGAGTTTTCAACAGGCCTCCTTGCTCCTTCTGTTCCTTTCTTTGAGCCTGCTTTAAATGGATGGGTTGAGATGTTGACTTCTCAACTTCTCTGGCTACTAATAGGATGAAAGAGGCAGTACATCCCATCGCATCTGGCGTTCCTGTGCTACAAAGAGGACTTGCACCACAGTGGTCAAAACAAAGCCAGAGCAATTGCCAGAAACAAATCTACCTATTGAGTTGGTTTGCAGATCCTGGCAAGATGGTTTGATCCAATGGATTTCACTTAGGCTGTTTATCGCACTTCTAAACCATGCTAGGACGACAATCTTGTGGTTCCAAGCCATGTACAAACCAGCTGAAGTCAGGTGGGAGGGAAATAACTGATGAAGTAGAATGCAAGCAAGGAAACATTTGCCGTGTAGAATTTAGTAATGGGTGAATATTTTTTTTAAAAAAATGGTTTTGCAGTTAACAGTTGTCCCAGATTATTTAGGGAATGAAAGATAAACTGGGATCAAGCTATCATTATCATCACATTGGAGAGAATGTGGATTGGGATGTTTTTTTGCATTTCCAAACCATGCTAGAACGACAATCTAGTGATTCCAAAGAGTGTACAAACCAGCAAAGTCATGGCAAGTGGGGGATGGGAGAGATAACAACAATGGAGATATAGGCAGTGGTGTATATTTCGCCCCCTTGGCTGAGAGAGCGGCTGGACACACTTGTTCATCAAGTCCAGCCTCGCCTTCATTTGTCACTAAAGCAGATTTCCTTCTTCCCCAAAGCTTCCCATTTTCCATCTCCTGGCAAGCATAGCAGGATGCCGTCGACGTCTTTCCATTCTCACATTGCATGCCAGATATCCAGATATAAATACCTGGTTCAGCTCCGTCTTTTCATTATTGTTTTCCCCATGCAGTTCAGATGCTGCACTCTCTCTGTCCCCGGGAGGAAGCCCTGTTCAGAAATATCCTGGGTATAAATGAATTCTCACACAGCGCCTCTTAACAGCTTTGAACTCCCGTGTCCAAATCTGGCTCTGATTAGCATCGTAAAATTACTAAGAAGCCGTGAGCAGCTTCCAGCTGGTACTGCGCCGCTTTTCGCAACCTGGTGTGTCTTGACAGCAATTGCATCTCACGCTGCTTACACAGAAGAACCAGGAGTCTCAATAATTTGCAACAACATCAAGTGGAAGTTAAGGCCAAGCTAGGGCGATTCTGGACCTTGTTTGACATACATAGGCCAACCAAGGCCACCATACTTTCCCCCCCTCTCCTATTATGCTTCAAAGGCTTGTCCCCGCTGAAAAAGGACGTGCTTATAACCTAAAGTTCTCCCCCAAAATGAGCACTGTAAATTGTCCTCTTTTGAAAATAAAAATACCTCTACCCAGCAGGCTGCCAAGAAACCATGGAAGATTTTCATTAACGGCACATTTTCCAACAGAGCGCTGGGGTTTTCTGTATTACCTTTCTACTTACAGTAAATGGTCTGAGTCCCATTATTCAGGCGAAGCCGCCTTGTCCTCTCTACCACCCGCCACTGCAATCTAAACTTTTATAAACTCTGCTTTCTCAACCACACCTAAAAGGGTCGCAGGCGGGAGGACTCATCGAGTTTTGTGCTGTGTCTTTCCATCCCTCTGCAGGCTTTGCAACTTCGCTCACGTTTCCGTTTCCTGGTCTGAAAAGACTCCATTGGAGAATTATCCCCCCTTGGGGTTCTTTAATCGCCCTTAGGTGCAACACAAAACAAATCTAAGATAATATCATCAATCAATATCCTCACATCAATGAAGCGTCATGATTGTTTGATTGTTGTTTAATGGAAACGAAGGAAGCCTGGAGGCAACACAGGTTATGATTGCCTTCTTCTTCTTCTTCTTCTTCTTCCTCCTCCTCCTCCTCCTCCTCCTCCTCCTCCTCCTCCTCCTCCTCTTCCTCTTCTTCTTCTTCTTCTTCTTCTTCTTCTTCTTCTTCTTCTTCTTCTCCTTCTCCTTCTCCTTCTCTTCCTCCTCCTCCTCCTCTTCCTTCTCCTCCTCCTTCTAACCCTACCTCTATTCATCCCACTTCTTCTTCTCCTTCTCCTCCTCCTCCTCCTCCTCCTCCTCCTCCTCCTCCTCTTCCTTCTCCTCCTCCTTCTAACCCTATCTCTATTCATCCCACTTCTTCTTCTCCTTCTCCTCCTTCTCCTCCTTCTCCTCATGAGTTTTCACTCATGGCTTATATGTACACTGAGAGCTGATGCAGCGGAGACATTTGTGTGTGTGTATCTAATCACACTTGGCCAATAATGAATTCTATTCTTCTGATATTTCACTTTACAGAACTATAAGTAAACAATAGGTTCCCAAGCCCCTCTTTTATGTAGTAAAAGCAAACCAGTTTTAGAAGCAATGTAAGAACTCTTCAAACAATTAGATGTGAATTTCAAAATTTCAAAAATCAGACTGAAGGGTGGGGAAAGCCAGGATTTTAAACACTCCTCCAAAACAACTCCAAACTTGCATACAAAAAACCAAGAAATCTGTTTAACAAGTCATCATCATCATTTTAAAAAGTAAACAAATAAGAACTTCTTATTTATTTTATTTATGTTCTTATTTATTTAACTTCTTATCTTATTTATTTATTTTCTTATTCCAACAAACTTTTGGAAACAGGGAAATGTTGAGGGGGGGGGATAGAATATTTCTAATGGCTGACAAAATGTATTCCTGTACATTCAGCAATATTGAGGACTTGGATGGGCTATGCTTCATTGTCATTAGGTAAATCTAGAACGGTTCCTTCAGTAAATAACGCCAGCATATCTCTAGTTCATTCATTGATTTACTTGACACACCGCTTGTTGCATAATCTTCAATAGCTGATTACACAAATCACACTAAACCATACACAACAGTCTATGCAACACAATGGTTGGGTTCACCCAGCAGGCTAAACCCAAGCCAAACTACTTCATTGTAGCTTAGCATAAGTGAATCCACTTGTAAGAGGGATTAGCTTCGAGATGCTGCTAACAACCTGAAATATTTGGAGGCTGGATTAGTGAACAGTCTTTGCTCAATGCCTAGGAGTCTCCAATGGGTAGCTTTATAGCCAAGATTAATGGAATGTGGAAGTCGAAGAGGCTGCAAATCGCTGAAGGAAGGAATGTAGAATTAAAATACATTCTTCAGCTTAGTGCCAAGCAAATTGGTTCCCCATCACCTCCACCGCTGGTTCTTATTCAATTTCACGAAGAAGAATTTTCAATGGAAATACTTCCAAAGGAGAAACAATATTCAAGGAACTTCTCATTAGATGGAATATCTCAGGAGAAGGCTCCCATGGTTCTCTTTATGTGGCTGAGCTATTTATCAGATTTGTATACCCACTGCCAACCCCATAGAAGTTAATAAAAATGACACTCACTAATCATAACAATTCAAAGCCAAGTGACAAACGTTGTTTAAAATAGACACACGCCAAATGTTAACACAAATGCAATAATCCAAAAAGAAATGTCGCAAGCCTACCAGGCTAGAGAAAGGCTACGATAAAGAATTATATCTTTAGATTGACAAAGAATAAAGAAGAGGGGCCAAAAGGTTAGGATGAGGATTTCTGAAGCTTACAGGGTCACCATCAGGAACACAGTAGTTTCTCCCCCACAAGATTTCCCAGAGGCCATTGATGTGGGAAATTGTAGGATGCCTTCGAAAGGAATAGAAGGAAGGATAGAAGTATACAAGCCAGGGGTATTAGAAGAGCCTGTTCACACCTTATCTCACAAATGACTACTTTACCCATTAAAACGTGATGGTAGTATTTCAAATCAAAGAGATTCTGCTTTAATTCATTCACCATAGATTAGACAGATAGACAGATATGGAGAAAGTGAGAGAGAGAGATGAGAGAGAGCGTGAGAATGAGAGTGAGAGAGATGGATGGATGGATGCATGCATGCATGCATGGAAAGATGTTCAGCACCCTCGTATACACCCAAGGCACAAAACCCCACATTCCGAAGCATTTGGAGCCCATTCCAAAGAATGTTTCAACACTGGACGTTTTTAAGAAGAAATTGGATAACCATTTGTCTAAAATGGTATAGCGTTTTGTGCCTAAGCAGGGGGTTGGACTAGAAGGCCTCCAAGGTCCCTTCCAACTCTGCTATTCTATTCTATTCTATTCTATTCTATTCTTCTCTACTCTACTCTACTCTACTCTACTCTACTCTACTCTACTCTATACTATTATACTCACTCTATTCTTTATTCTATTCGGTTCGGTTCGGTTCGGTTCTATTCTACTCTACTCTACTCTACTCTACTCTACTCTACTCTACTCTACTCCGTTCCGTTCCGTTCCATTCTATTCTATTCTATACTATTCTACTCACTGTACTCTACTCTACTCTTTATTCTATTCTATTCTACTCTACTCTACTCCTCTATTCTATTCTATTCTCTCTCTTCTCTTCTTATGTTTTAAATAGGAATGATGGGTAAAAAAAGAGATAATTCTTCAGCATCCTATTTGTGTGCTATCCTAGTGATGTTCTCCTTTCTTGATCCCTCTGAGAAATGTTCTTCTTCCACCTGACACTTGGGTTACTTATGAAGCTCAGCCCTAGATTTAGGACACTGGAGTCAGATGAAAAGCAGCATGGCTGGGCTTCGATTGTGCATTTTTCAACAGAGCAAGTGTCTAGACTTCTGCTGCCTGAAGGGACACACAATTTTATAGCCCATTGTTTTAAAAAAAATGACAGCAAATTGCAACTCCTCGGCCAATGGTGAGCTCTGAATCATCCACAGGCCCCAAATGCACAGGCAGAGAATTAGGTTTAGGATGATTAAATATCCATAATAAAATATTTTTAAAAAAAGAGAGAGAGAGAGAATGCTCTGTCTAATTACAATAAAACACTTTCAAGCCAGGCACCTGCCTTTGCCTTGTCTTCAGCTCTGACTGCAGGCAACAAATTCTTTTGTGGTTGTTGTGAGTGAATTCCTCTTGGGGCTTGTTACGTTTCCGAGGAAAACTGGGTAAAGCTTCAGATCTGGGAATCGATAACAATGCATTCTCTAACAAGTACATGGCCAATGTATTTAATTTGTCAATAGAAAAAGTTTAGGTCTACCCAAGGCGTTGAGACCTCCATCCCAATCTGGATCTATTTTCAAGCACACCCAATCCATTGCTGGATGCTGGATGCCTTGCATTTTGCAATTCAGGATCTTTCAGGAAGTTGTTTTTTTTTTTTTTGGCAAATGTACCTGGAGCATTGAAGCGAGCCCTGTCTGCATGTTCTCTCCAACGTGTTCTTTCAAATTCCCGGCAGAGCATTTATAATTCGACTGAATTGTCCCCAAATTGTCTTTCAGCCTCTGTAATTTTTCAATTTTGCCAAGCTTGAAGTGAACAGGGAAATGTATTGCCAAATCCACATAGGGACAGGATTCTGTTCATTTAACCAGAGAGAAAGAACGCCATGTGTGGATGGAAATGCATGCACTGCCTCCTAGTTCACCTATTATTATTATTTTTGGTTATTTTTAAATCTTTGTAACTTTTTACTGTTTTCATGATGCTGGAAGCCACCCAGATTTGCTTGAGAGTGAGATGGGCACTATATATACACATATATCAATGAATTATTTATTTGATTAGTAAATAATTCACTATTTTGGAACATCAGTGGTTACATGGCTTAGGCTGATATATATGGGATATATATATATATACCAGGGGTTGTAACACAAACACATACACACACACACGCGTGTGTGTGTGTGTGTGTGTGTGTGTGTGTGTGTATAGATCAGCCTAAGCCATGTAACCACTGATGGCAGATATTTCTCTCTCTGGGCACAATGAGAATATACCTGCTGAACAAAACTCCGCATTGGCAACAGGAAGGGCATCTGGCCAGTAATCACTCAACTCAATTCAGTTGCCCAAAATCCACACCAGAAGGAGTCATTAAAAGAAGAAAAAGATAAATAGATGATAGATAGATAGATAGATAGATAGATAGATAGATAGATAGATAGATAGATAGACAGACACTTACACATAAACATACACACATACATACACTCATACACACACACACACACACACACACACACACACACACACACACACACACACACAGAGTATATATGCTCAGATGAGGGCTCTGCATAGGAGGCAGAGAGGGAGTTAGACAGCAATGAGGCAGAAGCCTGTTCCCAGTGTGCACATGCGCAGAGCTGCCAGAAGACAAGAACAAGTAAGAAAGCAGAGTTGACTTAAGAGTAAAGTCACACCTTGGAGGTGATTGGCCCCTCCCATAGGATACAAAAGAGGGGGAGGGGACTTTTGCAGGAAACAATTTGTTCATTCGGTCTGGAAAGTTCTGTTTGTGATTATAAGAGACTCTTTGCCAAGTTTTGCTTTGCTCTGTGTTTGGAAACTAGTTATCTGGCAGCGCTCTAAACGAGATAAGGTGCGTGTGGATAAATATTCCTCTGAAAGACTGTTTGCTAAAGCCTTGCTGACTGTGAATGAAAGGACTTCACAGTCATGTAAATAAAAGAGGTTTTGTTGGGACCAAGACTCTGCTCCTTGCTTTCTAAGGAAGCCTGGGTCAGAACAGTTTCAGAAACCAAATGCTAACCACGTCTTCATTGCACATGTCTGCTAAACAGTTCATTGTTCGTTGCTGTTTTGCCATCTCAGATCCGCAGAGAGCCAACACAGAAATGCCAACAGTTGCTGAGCCATTCTGTGGTGCAATTGGCCAACGACAAGCTGTTATTTAAACGTTTGCAAAAAACAGGCCTGAGCAGCCAGTTCAGTGGCCTCGCTCCATGGCCAGCCAGCCAGAAAAACCAAT
The DNA here is from genome assembly GCF_964273705.1 of Natrix helvetica. NCBI lineage: Eukaryota > Metazoa > Chordata > Lepidosauria > Squamata > Natricidae > Natrix > Natrix helvetica. The sequence continues at coordinate 14,814,687 of NC_138562.1, read as the reverse complement.
CTGTCCATCAATTGAGTTAAGCAAGCTTGTGTTGATTTTATCCCATCGGAACTCAACAGGAAGGTTCAAATGAGCGTCCCAAATGGGTCGTGCAAATATGCATTTAACCCCAGGAGGAAGGGTTATTTTCCAGTCAAGCAAGAGAAAGGATCTGAACTATTGCTCTCAAATCTCCAGTTTAACAGTTTATTTTTGATCTGGAAAATTAAACACTAGGTGGGATAAATCTACGTAGGCAATGAAAACAATGCCATGGAGTTAAGAAATCTCCAGGTGTTACAGGGTGTTGTTACAGAAACCACCGATAAACCAGTCGGTACTAAGATTGGTCAAATAAACTTGGTTCTGATTTGAATCATCAATTTGATTTGCATGGTTGATCTGATCCAATTCAGAAAATTGAGCTGATTGGATTCAGTGCTTCAATGTCCTGAACGGATTTGATAAAAAAGGAGTTTTTGGCACATGTGCCGGGGGGCCCTTCCAAATCAATATGGAGACATTGGATTCAGCTCAGTGATTTGATTTAGAAGGTCAGTTTGGTGATTCAATCCAATCAGCTTTGAATGAAACCTCTGAACTGAGACTTAGTATTGCCTTAATTCTGTCAATATAATAAGATATTTTATTTATTCTTTTTAAAAAAATTTAGAAATCAAATTTGAAGCCCACCCAACTCAAAACCACTCTGGATGGAGTACAGGTTAAACATAGTTCTTACATAGACAAAGAAACAAATAAAAATGTGATAACCCAGGGATTAATATAGTTAACACATTAATGAAATTCCCCAAAGTTAATATTCCCTCAATCTAGTACCTGAAGAAAGAGTCAAGTCACTTTAGGCCCATTTAAGGATATTAATTTGAGGCACACGGTGGTTCAGTGGCTAAGACACTGAGCTTGTCGATCAGAAAGGTTGGCAGTTTGGCAGTTCGAATCCCTAGCGCTGCGTAAAGGAGAGAGTTCCCGTTACTTATCCCAGCTTTTGCCAACCTAGCAGTTTGAAAGCATGTAAAAATGCAAGTAGAAAAATAGGAACCAACTTTGGTGAGAAGGTAACAGCATTCTGTTTATCTGTTTGTTTATCATGGCTTGATTCAATACAGTATGTGAAACCCACTTATTGTCTTTTTAAAGTGAAAGATGAGGATGAAAAGAAAATATGAGGTGCCACAAAACCTCACCCAAGAGCTTGCGCATTGGGTGTTAGTAACATAACTATATTCATGCTGAGTCAAGATCAAGTTTTTTTTTCCCCAATAGCCCATAATGCCTTCCATACATTTTATGCTCCAAACCACAGCAAGGCAACATGTGGCTTTCTCACAGACATCGGTTCCCATTCACTTTCATCCCCTGACCACTGACAACATTTGCGTAAGGGTATTGATCCAAATTGTCAACAATACATCTTCTCCCACTTGCTCTAAACAGTGTCACAACCCCATCATCGGCTTTGTTTCACTAGCAGAGTTTATGAAGCTAGCAGAAATACAGCCAAGCATGTGATGTTTTTTAAGAGACAGAATTCAATTGTCATGAAAGAAAAAATATATATATGCATGAGTAGGAGATGCATGAAAGCATATGAGAAGTTTACTGATGGATATCTATAGAAAATCCCCCCCTCCAACCATTTCATACACAGCCAGAAATGCCGAGGAATATAATTTGGTTGAGATTCATTGCACAGACACACCATTCGTTTCCCCGCTTCCGTTAAGGTGGATAAGAGAAAACCAACATTTTCACGTGGGTTTTGTGGTTGGGGAGGAACACGAGCCAGTACTGGGGGTGGAGGAAGGCTCTGATGACGGCTCTGTGTCGGAGGCAGAGAGGGGGCTAGAGCCATATGTCAGTTATCAGCTGCCTTCAGAGTCAGACAAACTGATGGAGCCTGTTCCCAGTGTGTGCATGTGCAGAGTTGCCAGACGAAGGGAAGAGCTAAAGAACAGGGGTCGATTTGGGAGTAAGGCTACAGGTGATGATGAATGGCCCCTCCCAGAGGAAATAAAAGAGGAGCAAAAGGGGGAGGGGAGTTTGCAGGAGACAATTAGTTCACATAATTGGTTTGTGACTCTCCGAGATTCCTGGCCAAGTTTTGAAGATACTGGCCTGTCAGCTTTCCAAGCCAGTGACTTTAAATCCTCCCTTGAAAGACTTTGTTGGCTGTGAATGAGCAGGATTCACAGTAAAATTTAAAGAAAGGGATTTTAGTTGGGACAAGGAGTTTGCTTCACGCTCTTGGGAAGCCTAGGTCAGAACAGTGGGAAGTTCTAGAAGTTTCTATAATATAGTCTCAGTTCTAGAATATGAAAAGCAGTTTCAGGAACAAGGCATGGCTAGTCTAGTGAAGGGAAGGATCTGGGGACACATTATAGCAGTCTTTCAATATTGAGGTGGTGGCACAGAGAGGCAAAGCACCTAAAGGCCAGACAAGGAATAATGGATGGAAACTGATCAAGGAGAGATTCAACCTGGAAATAAGAAGACGCTTTCTGACAGTGAGAACAATCAACCCCTGGAACAGAAGTTGCCTTCAGAAGTTGTGAGAGCTTCATCACTGGAAGCTTTCAAGAAGAGATTGGACTGCCATCTGTCAGAAATGGTGTAGGGTTTCCTGCTTTTGGTGGTGGTTGGACTAGATGACCTACAAGGTCCTCTGTTAAACTGTTAAGTGAAATCCACCTTGGATTGGCTGTGTCCTTGTTAAGGTAAAATAGGCTTACGGTAACCTTATTTTACAAAGTCTCGAAGTACATTTCACCATTTTTTCCCAACAGGCTCTTCTTATCTGTTGCATAAGCTTTGACCGATTATTTAAACAGAAATTGCAGAAGATAAAAAGATAGAAAGAGCAAAGTAGAAGATAAATGACTAGTAATAAAGCATACATAAAACATTATTGGAGGGAGTCCTGTTTTGGAAATATGTTCTCCTTTTCACTTCCATTTATTCCCCAACCACTAACGACTATCCAACTTTTCCCCCACTGTGCTTTGAACATTAAACATTAGGGGTTACTGCTGGTATCATTTTAGTCATTTCATCTATTGTTTTTTAATTGATCTCTTTCCTCTTTTCCTAAAAAAAAACCATATGCCATGTGCCAGAATTTCCTTTGCCATGTCACAAATAAGGGAGACATTTCTGTTTCATATTATGTTTTGTCGTTGCTGCATTTTCTCCAATTTTGATCCCTTGATCTTACATCGTTAGCAACATTTTATTTTTTTTAAAATGTTGTGCCCAACTTCTTCTTGCAGCTGTCAACATATCTCTTAGTAAACTGTGTTTCTTTGCATTTATGTTTTTTGGAATGGTTCCTAAAGAAAATATTTGCAATTTCAGTTCAAATGTTCTGTTTACATTTTTTTTTTCTCTGAATGTTTTGATGTATTTGCTTCCAAATCTTTTGAGGGTTTTTTTCCCCTCCCAATATTTTTTTAACAGTTTTTATGGCAACCAAAACATCTTTGACAGAAGCTAAAAGACAGAATCCTCTACAATGTTAGCCTAAAAATTACAAAGGTTTGTTTTTTAATTTTAGCAATAAAATGCATTAGCAAAATTAGAAAAAAAAATCATAATCTCTGACCTTTTCCTTCACTTAAAGCATGCAAATGACAAATAGTTCTATTACTTCATTCTTTTCTTACTTCATTTGATTAAATAAAGGCCCTAAACTAAGAATGCTTTACTTGCTGAGAAATTTCTAAGAATAATACGAATAATAAGAAATTACTAAATTAAAACTAACCTTCAATATCCCTTCTGGTTTTCTATTGCCAGGTTCATAACAGTTGTCAAGATACGTCAGTCCCAAAAATACAATAAAATATTGAATTGATGCTCTTTGTGACTGCTTAAAACCTCCCTTTCTGTCGACTTCTTTCTGCTTTTTAAACTTTTAAAACTCCTTTACAATTATTTCCTAAATAACTAGGACACTGAGATTTTTTCCCGTATATAAAATTCATAATAGTACCTAGATTTCCATGGATAGATGTTGAAATAGATTTTCAACCTTTTGAACATCCGAACTTCATCACCATTCCAAAATATACATTTTATTACTTAATGGACGAAGATTTCATGTAAAGAAATATACAAACCCAGACTGAGGGAATAATGGTTTGCATTAACACCGAAGATGACATTTCAAATCACTGTGTCTCAACTTTTTATCCTAGCTAGGATTTCAAGCCAGA